>NW_027590130.1:1290000-1590000 GCF_964213995.1 Mustelus asterias
GTGTGTGAATCACTGTGTGTGTGTGAGTGTGTGTGGGTCAGTGTGCATCACTATGTGTGTGTGTGTGTGGGTTAGTGTGCATCAGTGTGTGTCAGTGTGTATCACTGTGTGTGTGTGGGTCAGTGTGCATCACTGTGTGTCTGTCAGTGTATATCACTGTGTGTGCGTGTATCAGTGTGTGCCTCTGTGTGTATCAGTGTGTCTCACTGTGTGTGTGTGTGTTTCAGTGTGTATCACCGTGTGTGTGTGTGTGTGTGTGTTTCAGTGTGTATCACCGTGTGTGTGTGTGGGCCAGTTTGTATCACTGTGTGTGTGTGTGATAGTGGGTGTCATTTTGTGTGTGTGGGTCAGTGTGTATCATTGTGTGTGTATGGGTCAGTGTGCATCACTTTGTGTGTGTGTGTGTGTCTGTGTGCATCTGTGTGCGTGTGTGTGTGTGTGTGTGTGTATGTGTTTCTGTGTCAGTGTCTATCACTGTGTGTGTGGGTCTGTGTGTATAACTGTGTTTCTGTCACTGTGTATGACTGTGTGTGCGAGGGTCAGTGTGTATCACTGTGTGTGTGTGTGTGTGTGTGTGTCAGTGTCTCTCCCTGTGTGTATCAGTTTGTATCACTGTTTGTGTGTGTGTCAATGTGTGTCACTGTGTGTGTGTGATCAGTGTGTGTCACTGTGTGTGTGTCGGTCAGTGTGTGTCACTGTGTGTGTGTGGGTCAGTGTGTGTCACTATGTGTGTGTGATATTGTGTGTGTCACTGTGTGTGTGTGGGTCAGTGTGTGTGTGTGTGTTTGAGTGTGTATCACTGTGTGCGTGTGTGTGTGTGTGGGTGTGTGTATCACTGTGTGTATATATACATATATAATCTATATCAGTGTGGATGTGTTTGTGTGTGAGCGTGTTGTCCCAAATCTGGAGATTTCCAAGTCTTCTAAGGGGTTAAGCTCCCTCTTGAAGCTGAGCGAAACCCTTTTAAAAACATGGCTGTATCTGTAAGTAGCTTTGAGCATTAACAAAGGTTCACCTGGTCTCGAAACGCCAGCTCTTTCCTCTCCTCACAGATCCTCCCAGACATGCTGAGATTTTCCAGCGTTTTCTCTTGGTTTCAGATTCCAGCACCCGCAGTAATTTGCTTTTATCCTTTTAAAAAACATTCAGATTCCAGCACCCGAAGTAATTTGCTTTTATTCTTTTAAAGACATAATACATCACCGCATAGAGACATCACGGACAATGATACACACAAAGTGAGAGAGAGAGAGAGAGACAGAGAGAGACAGAGAGAGGTACAGAGTGAGAGAGGCAGAAATTCACTACCACCCCTCCTCGGAATTAGAGTGACGAAAGGCTGAACTTCTAAAACTGAATTGGAAAGGCGTCTGTGCATTCTATTTAATAATTAGGTTCATTGCTCTGTCTCACACTCCTGGTATTTTGGACACAGAACAAACTAATAGACCATTCCATCTTACAGAATTAATTTGCTGTTTGCCATCCACTCAAGTATTAACATATTTGTGGTGAATTGCAAAGCTTGGTTATTTCAACCGCAGGTCTTCAAACTTCAGCCCCCACCGCATTCGGGGTAATACAGAGACAACAACACACGAGTGTGGCCTGTGGGACAGGCCTCAGTTCATCATCCTCCTCTGGAGAAAATCTCTGGTCCGAGGGTTCCGAGTCACATTTTAGTCTTCAAAATTCAAATTCCTGGGGAGAAGAAACAGAGAGAAATAATGAATTAAATACAAGAAAACGTTTCAATTGAACACCCAGCGCATCACCAATGGGGGAATCACACAGATCCAGCTCATCGCCAACGGGGGGAATACAACAGTTTCAACTCATCTCCAAAAGGGGGAATCGCACAGACCCAGCTCATCACCAACTGGGGGAAATACCACAGACTCTGCTCATCGCCAATGGGGGGAATCACACAGATCCGGCTCATCGGAAATGGGGGGAATCCCACAGACTCAGCTCATCGCCAATGGGGGAAATCAAACAGACCCGGCTCATCGGAAATGGGCTGGTCAGCGATCAGCAAACTGCAGGCTGACAGATCGGGGCCACTGCACATGCACAGAGTTCAGGAACTCTCAGACTCCGGCCTGAATTGGCTCCGCGCCCCCCCCCCGATCATTTAATGATATTCACTATTGTGGCCGCTGCGTTGCACATGTTGTGGAATATGCGAGTCGGAACTCCCACTTAAAATATCCCAGCGTAGTTTACACCAGTTTTCCAGCCAGTTCAGCACTGAGCATTTTGTTGGGAGAATCGCCCCCTGGGTCTTGTATCAGCTGGATAGTCAAAATATTTTCCCAAAGGTAGGGGAGTCGAAAACAAGAGGTACAGGATTAAGGTGAGAGGGGAGAGACGCAGAAGGATCCAGAGGGGCAAAATGTTCACACAGAGGGTGATGAGTGTCTGGAACAAGCTGCCAGTGGCAATAGCAGAAGTGGGTACAATTTTGTCTCATAAAAAGCATTTAAACAGTTACATGGGTAAGATGGGTACAGCGGAATATCGGCCAAATGCGGACAATTGGGACTAGCTCAGTCGTTGAAAAAAAGAGGGGTAAGTTGGGTCGAAGGGCCTGTTTCCATGCTGTGAACCTCGAAGACTCTATGACTAACTTTCATAGAAACGCGATCTGAAATGTGTCATTACTGTGCAGTACAGCTACCACTGTAAACAAATCGTGCTATTTATATGTAATTTATCAAAGAACATCTATAACTTAACTCCATGTCTTTACAGCACCTTCTCCAGACCCTCACCACAGAGGGAATGTTTATAATTCGATATTTTATTATTTTGAATCATGTAAATACAAAGGAGCAGAATTTTAAACAGAAGACCATTCTTTTTGAATGTCATCAAGAGGCCACTTTGTCACAGGTCAATGAGGTGAATTGATTTGATTTATTATTGTCACATGTATTATTATACAGTGAAAAATATTGTTTCTTGCACGCTTTACAGACAAAGCATACCGTTCAGAGAGAAGGAAAGGAGAGGATGCAGAATGTAGTGTTACAGTCATAGCGAGGATGTAGAGAATGATTAAATTAATATGAGATAGGTCCATTCAAAAGTCTGATGGCAGCAGAGAAGAAATTGTTCTTGAGTCGGGTGGTACATGTCCTCAGACTTTTGTATCTTTTTCACGATGGAAGCAGGTGGAAGAGAGAATGTCCGGGATATGTGGGGTCCTCAATTAGGCTGGCTGTTTTGCCGAGGCAGCGGGCAGTGTAGACAGAGTCAATGGATGGGAGGCTGGTTTGTGTGATGGATTGGGCTTTGTTCATGACCCTTCATTCCGGGGGATTAGCGGAGTAAATATGTGAGGTTGCGGGGATAGGGGCTGGTTGGGGTTGCCGTTGGCTCGATGGACTGAACGGCCTCCTTCTGCACTGTAGGGATCCTATGAGTCGATGATTTTATGATTTTACATGAATGGATCAACACCGGGTAATAAGTATAAATCATGAAAGCATTCTTGCTGAATGAAATGCCCAGATTGGTGGTAATAATGATGTGAGTGCCAGGAATAAATCAACTATTGAGACAAATGATGATTTCAAACTGATTATTTTCAAATAATATTAAAGCAAATTTGTGCCATTCACTGCAGAAGGCTCGCGATTGAATTATGACAATTTTTTTTGGCATAAACATCCAAGGACGCAGAACAACTTGTTGATTCTTTGAGATCGAGCCTTCAGATCCAGTGCTGTGCAGTTAGAAAATAATCTTTGTAATCCTACCCCGATTCACTGCTTGTGAATGAATAAGAAAAATATCCAAGAAAGGTTCAATTTCGCATTAGATTAAAGTTTGTTTATTAATGTCATAAGTCGCGTGGGCGGCACGGTGACACAGTGGTTAGCACTGCTGCCTCACAGCTCCAGGGACCCGGATTCAAATCTAGCCTCGGGTCAGTGTCTGTGGGAGTTTGTACGTTCTCCCCGTTATGGCGTGGGTTTCGTCCGGGTGCTCCGGTTTCCTCCCACACTCCAAAGATGTGCACGTTAGAAGGATTGGCCAAGCTAAATGTCCCCTTCGTGTCAGGGCTCCAGCAGGAGGACTACAAGGTTTTCAGAGATCAAGTCTGGGTGGGAGTGTTGTCAGTACAGTCTCAATGGGCTGAATGGCCTCCTCCTGCACTGCAGGGATTCTATGAATCTGTGATTAATTCAGCACTCAAATTAAACCTCCAGTGCTTGAGAGAAGAGTAATTAAGGACATTTAAATCAAATTAAAGTTTATTTATTAGTGTCAAAAGGAGGCTGATATTAGCACTGCAATGAAGTTCCTGTGAAAATCCCCTAGTCGCCACACTCCGGCGCCTTTCGGGTACACTGAGGGAGAATTTAGGATGGCCACTGCACCTAACCAGCACGTCTTTCGGACTGTGGGAGGAAACTGAAGCGCTGGACTCGGCTGAAGTTGCTGAAATCGGATCATAGATCAATATTCAAAAAATGTAAGAGGAAGTAACATTGAAAAGGGAATATATTCAGGGTTCTGCGAAAGAGCAGGGGGAGAAGATTAATGAGATAGTTATTACAAAGAACTAGCATCAATAGATTGGGTCGCATTTTCTGTTATTTCCAACGTCACTTAAACATAAATAACAGAGTTCAGCTTTCCCGCGTCCGACATTTCCTTCTTTCCAAGTGTTAGAACAAAATGATAAGTAACCTGAAATCAAACAACTATGAATAGAAAAGTTGCATGTGTTGTAAGAGACGCGCCAGTTCATAGATCATAAATTTACAGATGCATTGTAAAATGCGATGAATGTTATTTCATTCCGCCTTGCTACGGGACTGTGAGGGGGGGGGGAGCTTCGGGACTATGGGGGGCGCAGTCGGGACTGCGGAGGGGCGGGGGGGGGGGGCAGTCGGGTCTGCGAGGAGGGAGGGTCCGCGCATGTGCAGGGGCCCCGCTCAGTGCTATGCTGCCGGCCTCTCCAGCAGGAATAGTTCCCACCCACTAATTTGCAGCGTGATTCACGCTCGGGCTCTCCCTGAATCATAGAGTGTGGGAGATTCATTTTGAACAACTCGCTGAAAGCAACCAAAGGGATTTACTCCAGTTTTCACATGAATTTGGCCTTTTTGTTGGGAGAATCCCACCCTTATTAACTGTGGGTTTTATAATCTGATGGATGTCATGTCAGGGTCAGAGGAGGGTTTGTCAGTAGTTTCCTGGATTATGTTGTCCTGTTTCATGTCTATCTGCTGTCTCCTGCAGATCCACAGCCTGTTGATGTGGGAGGAAAGGTCAGAGAACAATATTTAACAGAGATAAGAAGTAGTCCAATTATTGCTCTGTCCAAAAAGATGTCTTGGAAGATTAAATAAATTGACAAATAATCCATTCAGATTATCCTATCAGAATGTTTCCTGAATAATGGCAGACAAATATGATTGCTGTTTGAACTGATACAGAAGTCAATCATAAATGTAATGGATTGGAAAGCCTGGTTGCGAAATAAGGAATGGCTGAATGTCACAGTTTAGTGTGTTGATCTGTGTTGATAAATTACTCACTGATCAATATTGCACTCGGGTAATTACACTGCGCTTGTTGCATAGATGTTCATGGTCATGGTAACTTGGTGCTTTTATTTTCGCTGAGATAACTCATGAGTCTTCGTACCAAGCACTCAGATTCATAGGATCATAGAATCCCTACAGTGCAGAAGGAGGCCATTCGGCCCAACGCTTCTGCACCGACCACAATTCCACCCAGGCCCGATCCCCATAACCACACATATTTGCCCTGCTGGTCCCCCTGGCACGAAGTGGCAATTTACCACGGTCAATCCATCTAACCTGCGTATCTTTGGAGTGTGGGAGGAAACCGGAGGGGACCCATGTGGACACGGGGAGAATGTGCAAGCTCCACACAGACAGTGACCCAAGCCTGGAATCAAACCCGGGTCCCTGGTGCTGTGAGGCAGCAGAGCTAACCACTGTGCCACCGTGCTGCCCCTATCAGTTTGATCTGATTTACTGCTGTCACATGAATTAGTATTTAGAATTAGTGAAAAGTGATGTTTCTTGTGCGCTCTTCAGACAAAACATACCGTTCATAGAGAAGGAAACGAGAGTGTGCAGAATGTAGTATTACAGTCATAGCTAGAGTGTCGAGAAATTTAACTTAATACAAGGAAGGTCCATTCAAAAGTCTGGGAAGCAGGGAAGACTTTGCTCTCGAGTCGGTTGGTATGTGACCTCAGACTTTCGTACCTTTTCCCGATGGAAGAAGGTGGAAGAGAGATTGTCTGGTGTGTGTGGGATCCTTGATTATGCTGGCTGCTTTTCCTGAGGCAGTGGGAAGTGTAGACAGAGTCAATGGATGGGAGGTTGGTTTGAATGATGGACTGGGCTTCGTTCGCGGCCCGATGAGTTTTCTTGCGTTCTTGGGCAGAGGAGGAGCCATACCAAGCTGTGATACAAGCAGACTCTGGGTAGACAGAGTCATCCTGCATTGATCAAAGATGTGAATTTGCTTCACTTGAATTTTCTCTCTTTTCCACTGATTAACAGTCATGTGCTTTACTGAATTTTAATCGATTTTTTTTGTCACACGTATTAGCACACAGTGCAAAGTATTGATCTGGAGTTTCTTCGATTGTTCTAAGTATTCTAGAAGTACAAGGTACTGGAACTGAATGTACTTCCATGCTGCCATCAGACTTTTGATTGGACGTACCTCGCATTAAGTTGATCTTTCTCTGCACCTAGGCAATGAAAGTAACACTACATTCTACACCCTCTCCTTTCCTTCTCCCCTCTGCATTCTATGAATGGTATGTTTTGCCTGTATAGCGTGCAAGAAACATTACTTTTCACTGTATACGAATAAATGCGACAACAATAAATCAAATCAAATCAAATCAACTGTGCTGACCTTTGAGAAAGTTCCGAAATACAACGTTTGGCTTTGCATTCAGTAAGTGTGTGGACATGTTTGAACACTTTCCAAGGTGAGTGCTGAAACATGGCACGCTCAGAATTCCCATTTAATACCTGCAGAAACTGGATGCAAAAATGTGTGACAGGATTGTCAGGGAAAAATATGACTTTGAACATATGCTATTTGCTTCAGAAAGCATTTCATCACTGGGGAAAAGTTCAAGCTATATTTGAGATGTTGTTGAGCAAGAACTAATTGAACGGGAAGGCCGGGGCTTGGGGGAGAAGGGGGGGGGGTGGGGCGTTCAAGAAGGGAACAAGAAAAAAGATGGAAAATTATAGGCCAATTAGCCTAACCTCAGTTGTTGGCAAAATTCTAGAATCCATCGTTAAGGATGAGATTTCTAAATTCTTGGAAGTGCAGGGTCGGATTAAGACAAGTCAGCATGGATTTAGTAAGGGGAGGTCGTGCCTGACAAACCTGTTAGAGTTCTTTGAAGAGATAACAAATAGGTTAGACCAAGGAGAGCCAATGGATGTTATCTATCTTGACTTCCAAAAGGCCTTTGACAAGGTGCCTCACGGGAGACTGCTGAGTAAAATAAGGGCCCATGGTATTCGAGGCAAGGTACTAACATGGATTGACGATTGGCTGTCAGACAGAAGGCAGAGAGTTGGGATAAAAGGTTCTTTCTCAGAATGGCAACCGGTGACAAGTGGTGTCCCGCAGGGTTCAGTGTTGGGGCCACAGCTGTTCTCTTTATATATTAACGATCTAGATGACGGGACTGGGAGCATTCTGGCCAAGTTTGCCGATGATACAAAGATAGGTGGAGGGGCAGGTAGTATTGAGGAGGTGGGGAGGCTGCAGAAAGATTTAGACAGTTTAGGAGAGTGGTCCAAGAAGTGGCTGATGAAATTCAACGTGGGCAAGTGCGAGGTCGTACACTTTGGAAAAAAGAATAGAGGCATGGACTATTTTCTAAACGGTGACAAAATTCATAATGCTAAAGTGCAAAGGGACTTGGGAGTCCTAGTCCAGGATTCTCTAAAGGTAAACTTGCAGGTTGAGTCCGTAATTAAGAAAGCAAATGTAATGTTGTCATTTATCTCAAGAGGCTTGGAATACAAAAGCAGGGATGTACTTCTGAGGCTTTATAAAGCACTGGTTAGGCCCCATTTGGAGTACTGTGAGCAGTTTGGGCCCCACACCTCAGGAAGGACATACTGGCACTGGAGCGGGTCCAGCGGAGATTCACACGGATGATCCCAGGAATGGTAGGCCTGACATACGATGAACGTCTGAGGATCGTGGGATTATATTCATTGGAGTTTAGGAGGTTGAGGGGAGATCTGATAGAAACTTACAAGATAATGAACGGCTTAGATAGGATGGACGTAGGGAAGTTGTTTCCATTAACAGGGGAGACTAGGACGCGGGGGCACAGCCTTAGAATAAAAGGGAGTCACTTTAGAACAGAGATGAGGAGAAATTTCTTCAGCCAGAGAGTGGTGGGTCTGTGGAATTCATTGCCACAGAGGGCTGTGGAGGCCGAGACGTTGAGCGTCTTCAAGACAGAAATTGATAAATTCTTGATTTCTCGAGGAATTAAGGGCTATGGGGAGAGAGCGGGTAAATGGAGTTGAAATCAACCATGATTGAATGGTGGAGTGGACTCGATGGGCCGAATGGCCTTACTTCCGCTCCTATGTCTTATGGTCTTATGGTCTTATGTGGTGGGAGTGGGGCTTTGGTCACGAAACACACTGATTCTCAGTAAAAGTACTGAATTCAATGGAAAATAGTTAACGGGAACGTGTGAGACTGAACCAAACACTGTTCAGGTCTTTGCATTTAATATGTTATCGAATCCCTAAAGTGCCGAAAGAGGTCACTCGGCCATTCGAATCTGCACCGACACCAAACCCACCAGGCCCTATCCCTGTAATCCCTGACATTTACCGATGCTAGTCCACGTATCACGAGGGTCAACTTAGCATGGCCAATCTACTTAAACCGCCCATCTTTGGAGTGGGGGAGGAAACCGGAACACCCGGTGGAAACACACACAGACACGGGGAGAATGTGCGAACTCCAGACAGATTGGACCCAAGGATCGGCATTGAACCTGGATCCCTGGCGCTTTAAGACAGCAGTGCTAATCACTGTGCTATCGTGCTGCCCTCGATGTTGTTCAATTCTTTGCATTTAATATGCGTGGACACTGTCAATGGCTGATTTGATTTGATTTAATTTGATTTGATTTATTATTGTCACATGTATTAGTTTACAGTGGAAAGGATTGCTCCTTGTGCACTATTCAGACAAAGCATACTGTTCATAGAGAAGGAAAGGAGAAGGCGCAGAATGTAATGTTACAGACATAGCCAGGTGTAGAGAAAGATCAACTTAATATGAGGAAGGCCCATTCCCTGATGGCAGCAGGGAGGAAATTATTCAAAATTTAAGTGAATCTTAACTACAAAGATAACCAATCTAATACTTCAAATGTTGGCAATATTCGGCAAGGCCATGTCACTCTGTGGAGCGCAACACTCCAAATTGAGGCTCTTCACAAGCCCCGGCGGGGAAATAAAGCTGTAACCAGAGTTAAGCAACTGCAAGCGGCAAGCAGGAGGTAGGGAGGGGGCGGGGGGTGGGGGGGGGGCGGTGGGGGGGGGGGAGTACGAAGGGAAAAGTCTTTAATATGGTCGAATGCAGAAGAGGGCAATGACTAAAGCAATGATCGCAAATGGATAAAGGGATTGATAGCATGACAAGCAGATAGAAAAATACGTTGGTGAGGCCACACCTGGGGTATTGTGCACAGTTTTGGTTCCCGTATTTGAGAATAGACAGAGTGGCATTGGAGGCAGTTCAGAGGAGGTTCACTAGATTGATTCCAGAGATGAGGGTTTGTCGTATGAAGAAGGTTGAACAGTTTAGGACGATACTCTCTGGAATTTAGAAGAATGAGGGGAGATCAAATTGAGGTATACAAGATGATAAAAGGTATGGATAAAGTAGACGTGGAGCGGATGCTTCCTCTTGTGGGACATTCTCGGACGAGAGGTCATAGTCTTAGGATAAGGGACAGCAAATTTAAAACAGAGTTGGCGGAGGAACTACTTCCCCCAAAGGGTTGTGAATCGGTGGAATTCGCTATCCCAACGTGTGGTGGATGCTGGGAAGTGAGTAAATTTAAGGAGGAGTGAGACAGATTTTTAATTGGTAATTGGTTGAAAGGTTATGGGAGAAGGCAGGAAAATGGGGATGAGTAGCATATCAGCCATGATCGAATAGCCGAGCAGACTTGATGGGCCGAATGGCCTAATTCTGCTCCGATATCTGATGAAGAGGTGTACCATTGACGGATATGAGATTGGCAGAAGGGAGAAAGGGAGGGGGATCATGATATTCAATTCGATGATCAGCCATGATCAAAATGCATGGTCGAGCAGGTTAAAAGTGCCGAATGGCGTACTCTTTCCCCTAGTTTCTCTGTTTGTATGAATAACGATAAGCCTTCGTCAGACAGAAAAAAAATGAGAATAAAAGTCGGGGAGCAAAACGTTTGAAAACGCAAAGTAAACCAATGGCACAATGTGTGATTCTGGTTAATGTTAGACATTTCAGACCACATTATCGAGTCGCGAAGACTGTACAATGCCTTTCAGAGTGTAAGTTGTCATCCTGTAACTTGCAAGTGATTGAATATAGGAAGTTCAGAATGGGGACTGCCCAGTGGCACAGTGGTTAGCACTGCTTCCTCACAGCGCCAGAGACTCGGGTTCAATTCCCAGCTTGGGTCACTGCCTGTGGAAAGTTTGCACATTCTCCCCGTGTCTGCATGGGTTTTCTCCGGGTGGCTCCGGTTTCCACCCACAATCTGAAAGTGCGGGTTAGTTTGATTGGCCGTGATAAATTGATCCTGGTGTCAGGGAGATTAGCAGGGAAAATATGTGGGGCTATGGGAATACGGCCTGGGTGGGATTGTGGTCGGTGTAGACTCGATGGGCCGAATGGCCTCCTTCTGCATTGCAGGGATTCCATGATTCTATGAGTGGAAGTGAGGTGGGGAAGTACGATCCTCGGAGGAATAGGAACTCGCGATCACGCTTGTGAAACCGAATTAAGGCCTCCCCTAACAGTCACACAATGTGGTTTTAGTCTCAGCAATGTACAGCCAGCAGTGTCTTCAGCAGAGAATGTGGAATCATCAATTGGAAGAGATTTACAACTGAAACGTTATGTCACTGGCAGAGCTGGTACAGAATGCTGCATTATTGGAAATGAGGAATTTGCAGAAACATGGAGAAATGCACTTGTTTTCTTTCTTATGCCCTCCCACGGTGACGAGGAAGACATGCTTCAGCACGTTTGCACGTTCTCCCCGTGTTTGCGTGGGCTTCCTTCAGATGCTCTGGTTTCCCTCCACATTTCAAAGATGTGGACGTTAGGTCGTTTATCCATGTTAAATGCCCCTTAGCGTCCAAAGATGTGCAGGTTCGGTGGATTGGCCACGGTAACTTGCCCCTTAGTGTCCAAATATTTGCAGGTTAGGTGGTTTGGCCATACTAAACTGTCATCTAGTGTCCAAAAATATGCGGGTTCGGGAGATTGGCCCTGCTAAATTGTCCCATATTGTGAAGTTGTACGAACTGAGCAATGGCATAATGGGAAAATTGGTCAACTATTTCGTACAATATAAGAAGGGCTGACCAAGCTATTTCAAAATGCCTGACCCCTGTAAGACCTGATAAGGCTGACTCCGCATAACTTAAGACATGAATCTGACCAGAGAAGGTCAGACTAGTCCAAAATGCCTCACCGCTGTAAGGCCTGATAAGATTGGTTCCTCAAAACCTCGGGCTGCATGAGGAAGACAAGATGAGGTCAGGGATGAAGGAGGCACCGAAGTTTTTTCTGTTACATCAAAGGACAAGATAAGGTTATGAATAATGAGACAAAGAGCTCAAGGAGGTCAGCAGGTGTGCTATGATTAATGACATTGCTTATGATTCTATTACTGATCGATTTCCTGAATATGCTCTGGTCACATAAACTGATAATGATTACGTGTAAATACTGAACTGATTATTTGTGTAAGCGCAGACTTGCGGAGGAATTAGCAAATTGTACCAACTGCCCTCTGAACTCAAGTTTCAGCCAAATACTGCATGCAGTCATTCGTAAATAAAGGCTAGTTATATTGTCGGAAGGAACTCTGTTGAGTTTTTCTATCACAGTCAAGAAGCAGGAACGTTTCCACTTCAACAACAGTGTACAAAGATGTACAGGCGTGGTGCATTGGCCATGCTAAATTGTCCCTTAGGATTCAAGGATGTGCAGTTCAGATAGATTGATCATGCTAAATTGCCCTTAGTGTCAGGGGGAATTAGCCGGGTAAATATGTGGGGTCACGGGGATAGGGCCTGGATGGGACTGTTATTGGTACAGGCTCGGTGGGCCGAATGGCCTCTTTCTGCACTGTAAGCATTCCATTATTCGACAGCTCCGTTTTCGGGTGACTGTGGAGTCCAATGAGCCTCCTAACGTTTCTGTCACTCATGGCACGATATCGGGCATTGGAGGATAAAGGGTGTGGGGTCCCTGCATTACAGGCTGCGTGTTGTCCCTGCATTACAGAGGGGTGGGCTCCCTGCATTACAGGGTGGGTGGGGTCCCGGAATTACAGGGTGAGTGGGGTCCCGGAATTACAGGGTGAGTAGGGTCCCTGCATTACAGGGTGAGTGGGGTCCCTGTGTTACAGAGTGGGTGGGCTCCCTGCATTACAGGGTGGGTGGGGACCGTGCATTACAGAGTGGGAGGCCTCCCTGCATTAAAGGGTGGGTTTCTTCCCTTCATTACAGGTGGGTGGGGTCCCCGCATTACAGACTGTTTACGGTCCCTGCATGGCAAGATATGTGGGGTCCCCACATTATATGTGGCGTGGGGTTCCTGCATTACAGGGTGGGTGGGGTTCCTGCATTACAGGGTGGGTGGGGTCCCTCATTTACAGGGTGGGTGGGGTCCCAGAATTACAGGGTGGGTGGGGTCCATGTATTACAGAGTGGGTGGGTGGGTTTCATGTACTCCCCCAATCTCGCACCCGTACAGCACCCCCCTACGCGCACTCCCCCCACCCACGCACACTCACTACCCCCTCACGCACCCGCACTCCCAGCGCCGCCCCCACACTCCCCCCTCTCACATTCTCACTCCCAGCCCGACATCAGTATTCCCCATCTCAACTTCACATTTCCCCCCTCACTTCCACTGACTCCACTCTACTCAACACGTCAGTTTGTAACTCAGTGAGCAGCGCGTATCTGGAATGAACTGTCTGAATTTGAGGTGCTCTCCGATTTCATCAGGGACTTCAAGGGAAAACTGATCGTGAAAATGAAAGGAAATATTTACAGGGATGCAGGCGGCGGGGGGGGCGGGGGGCGGGGCGGGGGCGGTGGGTGGGTGGGAGGGCGCACGGCGGGCGGGCGGGGGGGAGGGAAGAGATACATCAAATCCGCCTGGGACTTATCAACCGGACCAACAGTCTCCTCGGTCATAAGGACCTACTCCTTATCATATTTCTCCGTGGGCACAGGAAAATAGATGTTATCCCAGATCTGTACATATATTTTATCGGTCCTGGCAGTGTGTGTTTGTGATTGTGCAGGAGGACCTTTACTCTGTATGCAACCCGTTCTGTACCTGTCCTGGGAGTGTTTGATGGGGGGACAGTGTGGAGGAGCTTTACTCTGCATCTAACCCCGTACTCTACCTGTCCTTGGGAGTGTTTGACGGGGACATTGTGGAGGCAGCTTTACTCCGTATCTAACCCCGTGCTGGACCTGTGCTGGGAGTGTTTGATGGGGGTGGAGGGGGGGGGGCAGTGTAGAGGGAGCTTCACTCTTTATCTAACACCGTGCTGTTCCTGTCCTGGGAGCGTTTGATGGGGGAAGAGTATGGAGGGAGCTTTATTCTGTATCTAATCCCGTGCTTTACCTGTCCTGGGATTGCTTGTTGCAGAGAGTGTCGAGGTAGCTTTATTCTGTATCCAACCACATGCTGTATTGTCCTGGGACTGTGTGATGTGTACAGTGGAGAGGGAGTTTTATACTGTATCGAACCTCATGCTGCACCTGTCCTGGGAGCGTTTGATGGGGACAGTGAAGGCGGAGCTTTACTCTGTATCTAACCCCGAGCTGTATCTGTCGTGGGAGCATTTGATGGGGGAAGAGTGTGGAGGGAGCTTTATTGTGTATCTAAACCCGTGCTGTACCTGTCCTGGGAGTGTCTGATGGGGACAGTGGAGAGGGAGTTTTGCTCTCTGTCGAACCCTGTGTTGTACATTTTGGGAACGTGAAGAGATCAAATTTTGTCTCTACTCAGTAAAGGTTGATGGAGGAGTGCCGAGGAAGTATTGTGCGTCCAATTGGTGCTGTACCTGCCCCAGGAGAGATGTATAAGGAAGGTGTAGCATTACGTTTATTCTGGAGGCAACCTCACACTCCACACACAGCCCCGCACTCCACACCCCCAGTCATCCACCCGCTGTCCCTGTCCTGGGTGTGGTTGCTGGGGAAATTGCAGATGGAGTTTTATGTTGTTTCGTCTATGCGACACCTGTTCGTGTATGTGCAGAAATAACCTGATTCTTATTGGAACCATGTATTTAGGAATAGCAGTGACCGCACTTTCCTTTCACAACCTGCACAGCGAAATTACTGAATTGCTCTGATTGTCAATACACATCCAGGTGCATGGCTCACCTCATCCCTACTGCCTTTACCTTCCAGGTGTATCAGCGACTACATTCTTCTAACCAACTGACAAACAGATACATCACTGACCTCACTCTTATTGTCGCTACTGATTCCCTGCGACCCCCACGTTACAAAACGAATAAAGGCAACACAGCAGCAGCGTCACACAAACTGTCTCAAAAACCTTCAGCTCCTTCAATCATTCTGATCCTGGGCTGATCTCAACAACATAAAGTTTGAATGCAGAATGTAAGTTTGTTTCCCCACGAATACACTTGGTTAAAATAATTGCGGAACAGATCATCTATTTCAGGTCAAGCAGAGGTGGCAATGTGGGAGCATGGTGCTAAATATCAGAATTATCTGTATCAATATCTGACTGCTCAGAGACCAGAACTAAAATAAATATATACAGTGCATGTGAAACATGTATAAAATGACATGCATTAAAAGGTTACTGCTGGTGTTCAGTGACTGGAACTAATGTTAAAAAACATTGAGTTCAGAACATAAGAACAGAAGAAATAGGAGCAGGAGTAGGCCAGCTGGCACCTCGAGGCTGCCCCGCCATTCAATAAGATCATGGCTGATCTGAAGTGGATCAGTTCCACTTACCCGCCTGATCCCAATAACACCTAATTCCCTTACGGATCAGGAATCCATCTATCCGTGATTTAAACATATTCAACGCGGTCGCCTCCACCACTTCAGTGGGCAGAGAATTCCAGAGATTCACCACCCTCTGAGAGTTCCTTCAATCATTCTGATCCTGGGCTGATCTCAGCAACATAAAGTTTGAATGCAGAAATTAAGTTTGTTCCTCCACGAATCCACTTGGTTTAAATAATTGCGGAACAGAGCATCTATTTCAGGTCAAGCAGTGGTCGCAGTGTGGGAGCATGGTGCTAAATATCAGAATTATCTATATCAATATCTGACTGCACAAAGACCGGAATTAAAATAAATTTATTCGCTGCATGTGAAACAGATATAAAATGATATGCATTAATAATTTAATGCTGGTCATCAGCGACTGGAACTAATATTGAGATCTCTCTAAGTGTGTCTCTTCTGTTCTCGACAGTCAGTTGGAGAAACAGATTTCGAAATGTTTTTCAATTAGATTGTATAAGATGTACATGCAGATTCACTGTTAGTATGAGATATTGCAAAGTGTTCTTGTGTTGGATAGGATCAATGCAAGGAGCATCCGGAACAAGATAAATGAACTTGGGGCGTGGATTGGGACTTGGGACTACGATGTTGTGGCCATTACGGAGACGTGGGAAGAGCAAGGACAGGAATGGTTGTTGGAAGTTCCGGGGTGTAGATGTTTCACTAAGTGTAGGGAAGCTGGTAAAAGAGGTGGAGGAGTGGCATTGTTAATCAAGGATAGTTTAACGGCTGCGGAAAGGCACTTCGAGGGGGATCTGCACACTGAGGTAATATGGGCTGAGGTTAGGAACAGGAAAGGAGCGGTCACGTTGTTAGGAGTTTACTATAGGCCCCCAAATAGTAATAGAGATGTGGAGGAAGAAATTGCTAAGCAGATTATGGATATGTGTGGGGGTCGCAGGGTAGATGTCATGGGGGACTTCAACTTTCCAAATATTGATTGGATCCTTTGTAGGTCAAATAGTTCGGATGGGGCAGTTTTTGTGCAGTGTGTGCAGGAGGGTTTCCTGACACAATATGTGGATAGGCCGACAAGAGACGAGGCCACATTGGATTTGGTACTGGGAAATGAACCGGGCCAAGTGTTAGATTTGGTTGTGGGAGAGCACTTTGGAGATAGTGACCACAATTCGGTGTCTTTTGTTATTGCAATGGAGAGGGATAGGGCCGTACGGCAGAGCAAGCTTTAGAATTGGGGGAGAGGTAATTAGGATGCGATTAGGCAAGAATTAGGGGGCATAAGTTGGGAACAGAAACTGTCAGAGAAAGGAACTAATGAAAAGTGGAACTTTTTCAATGAACAAACACTGGATGTCCTTGATAGGTATGTCCCTGTCAGGCAGGGAGGAAATGGCCGAGTGAGGGAACCATGGTTCACGAAAGAGGTGGAATGTCTTGTGAAAAGGAAGAGGGAAGCTTATGTAGCGATGAGGAAACAAGGTTCAGATGGCTCGATTGAGGGTTACAAGTTAGCAAGGAATGAGCTGAAAAAGGGGCTTAGGAGAGCTAGGAGGGGACACGAGAAGTCCTTGGCGGGTCGGATCAAGGAAAAGCCCAAGGCTTTTTACTCTTATGTGAGGAATAAAATAATGACCAGGGTGAGGTTAGGGCCGGTCAAGGACAGTAGTGGGAACTTGTGTATGGAGTCAGTAGAGATAGGCGAGGTGATGAATGAATACTTTTCTTCAGTGTTTACCAAGGAGAGGGGCCATGTTTTTGAGGAAGAGAAGGTGTTACAGGCTAATAGGCTGGAGGAAATTGATGTTCGGAGGGAGGATGTCCTGGCAGTTTTGAATAAACTGAAGTTCGATAAGTTCCCTGGGCCTGATGAAATGTACCCTAGGATTCTTTGGGAGGCAAGGGATGAGATTGCAGAGCCTTTGGCTTTGATCTTTGGGTCATCGCTGTCCACGGGGATGGTGCCAGAGGACTGGAGAATGGCGAATGTTGCTCCTCTGTTTAAGAAAGGGAATAGAAATGACCCTCGTAATTATAGACCGGTTAGTCTGACTTCGGTGGTTGGTAAATTGATGGAAAATGTCCTTAGAGATGGGATTTACGACCATTTAGAAAGATGCGGATTAATCCGGGAGAGTCAGCACGGATTCGTGAAGGGCAAATCGTGCCTCACTAATTTGATAGAATTTTTTGAGGAGCTAACTAAGTGTGTTGATGAAGGTAGGGCAGTTGATGTAATATACATGGATTTTAGTAAGGCATTTGATATGTTCCCCCATGGTCGGCTTATGAGGAAAGTGAGGAGGTGTGGGATAGAGGGAAAGGTTGGCCGATTGGATAAGTAACTGGCTGTCTGATCGAAGACAGAGGGTGGTGGTGGATGGAAAATTTTCGGATTGGAGGCAGGTTGCTAGCGGAGTGCCGCAGGGATCAGTGCTTGGTCCTCTGCTCTTTGTGATTTTCAATAATGACTTAGAGGAGGGGGCTGCAGGGTCGATCAGTAAATTTGCTGATGACACCAAGATTGGTGGAGTAGTTGATGAGATGGAGGGCTGTTGTAGCCTGCATAGAGACAGAGATAGGATGCAAAGCTGGGCTGAAAAATGGCAAATGGAGTTTAACCCTGATAAATGTGAGGTGATTCATTTTGGTAGGACTAATTTAAATGTGGATTACACGGTCAAAGGTAGGGTTCTGATGACTGTGGAGGAACAGAGAGATTTTGGGCTCCATATCCACAGATCTCTACAGGTTGCCACTCAAGTGGATAGAGCTGTGAAGAAGGCCTATAGTGTGTTAGCTTTTATTAACAGGGGGTTGGAGTTTAAGAGCCGTGGGGATATGCTGCAACTGTACAGGAACTTGCTGAGACCACATTTGGATTATTCTGGTCACCTCACAATAAGAAGGATGTGGAAGCGCCGGAAAGAGTGCAGAGGAGATTTACCAGGATGCTGCCTGGTTTGGAGTGTAGATCTTTTGAGGAAAGGTTGAGGGAGCTCGGGCTGTCCTCTCTGGAGCGGAGGAGGCTGAGGGGAGACTTAATAGAGGTTTATAAAATGATCAAGGGGATAGATAGAGTGAACGTTCAAAGACTATTTCCTCGGGTGGATGGAGCTATGACAAGGGGGCACAACTATAGGGTTCGTGGTGGGAGATACAGGAAGGATATCAGAGGTAGGTTCTTGACGCAGAGAGTGGATGGGGTGTGGAATGGACTGCCTGCAGTGATTGTAGAGTCAGACATTTTCGGAACATTTAAGCGGTTATTGGATAGGCACATGGAGCACACCAGGATGATAGGGAGTGGGATAGCTTGATCATGGTTTCAGATAAAGCTCGGCATAACATCGTGGGCAGAAGGGCCTGTTCTGTGCTGTACTGTTCTCTGTTCTATGTTCTATCTTATTGTCCCACTATTGCAAACAATCGCAATATGGAACGGGTTCTCACTTTTCTAAACTTTATTTCGCAAAGATCTGAAAGAATATTTCGCAAACTATTAGAACAAATTTGAACAGAAGCCCGTTATAGTGAAAGCACGAGTGGAAAATATCAATATCAGTGGGACTGCCCTGGGATTACTTCATGGACAGTGATGGAAACGTGTTCTATAATGAAGAAATACGTCCCTTTTATCAGCCTGTTTGAATTGGCAGTGCAGCAAGATCATATACTTTACCCAGTGCTGTCCCTATCCTTGGATATGTTCAATGGAAGCACAATTTACAGTAATCCAATGGCAAATTCAGAAACATGGTTCAGAATGCGGTTCGAAACAGAGTAAACGCCCTTTGCAGTGAATTATTCAATGGGACACTGCAGAGTGAGCTTTGCTATGTATGCAATCCCGTGTGCAACTGTTCTTGCAGTGTTCCAGAGGGCAGTATCGAGGAGATGTATATGTATTGAACTGCGCTTCACCCAAACCTGGGATTTTCTTCTGGCAATATACAGGGAGCTCAGAACTATATGTATGTCTGTTACACTTGCGCTCGAGTTCCTGATGGGGCAGTCTGGAGAGACTATCTGTGCCCCTTGCCCTGTGCTGCTCCGCACAGGTCTTTCGTGTTTGGACACTTTTGGCGGACATTTTTTGTGTATCTCACCCTTGCTACAACCAAGGTCCTCGACAGTTGCAGCATATCCCCACGGCTCTTAAACTCCATCCCCCTGTTAATTAAAGCTAAGATGTGGGAGATGCCGGCGTTGGACTGGGGTAAACACAGTTAGAAGTTTAACAACACCACATTAAACTCCAACAGGTTTGTTTGGTAGGAAAAGCCACAGAAGCTTTCTAAGCCTTAGGCCCCTTCTTCAGTTGAGGGGGAATTCTGTTCACAAACAGGGCTTATGAAGACACAGACTCAATTTACATGAATAATGGTTGGAATGCGAATACTTTCAGCAAATCAAGTCTTTAAGATACAAACAATGTGAGTGGAGAGAGCATCATGACAGGCTAAAGAGATGTGTACTGTCTCCAGACAGCACAGCCAGTGAGACTCTGCAGATACAGGCAAGCTGTGGGGATTACAAATAGTGTGACATGAACCCAATATCCCGGTTGAGGCCGTCCTTATGTGTGCGGAACTTGGCGATCAGTTTCTGATCAGAGACTCTGCGCCATCGTGTGTCGTTAAGGCCGCCTTGGAGAACGCCTACCTGAACATCAGAGACCGAATGCCCGTGACCGCTGAAGTGCTCCCCAACAGGAAGACAACAGTCTTGCCTGGTGATTGTCGAGCGGGTGGAGACAATACACATCTCTTTAGCCTGTCTTGATGCTCTCTCCAATCACTTTGTTTGTATATTAAAGACTTGATGAGCTGTAAGTATTCGCATTCCAACCATTATTCATGTAAATTGAGTTTGTGTCTTTATATGCCCTGTGTGAACAGAATTCCCACTCACCTGAAGAAGGGCCTTAAGGATCCGAAAGCTTGTGTGGCTTTTGCTACCAAATAAACCTGTTGGACTTTAACCTGGTGTTGTTAAACTTCTTACAATAAAAGCTAATACACTATAGACCTTCTTCACAGCTCTATGCACTTGAGCGGCAATCTTCAGAGATCTGTGGATATGGATCCCAAGATCTCTATTTTCCTCCACATTCTTCAGAACCCGACTTTTGACCCTGTAATCCACATTTAAATTTGTCCTTCCAAAATGAATCACCTCATATTTATCAGGTTTAAACTCCATCTGCCATTTTTCAGCCCAGCTTTGCATCCTATCTATGTCTCTTTGCAGTCGACCATAGCCCTCCACCTCATCCATTACTCTTGGTGTCATCAGCAACTTTACTGATCCACCCTTCAGCCCCTCCTCTAAGTCATCAATAAAAATTACAAATAGCAGGGGACCAAGCACTGATCCCTGTGGCACTCCGCTAGCAACCTGCCTCCAGTCCGAAAATTTTACATCCACCACCACTCTCTGTCTTCGATCAGATAGCCAGTTACCAATTCAATCGACAAACTTTCCCCCTATCCCACACCTCCTCACTTTCATCAAAAGCCGACCATGGGGGACATTATCAAATGTCTTACTAAAATCCTGAATGAATAACTAATTTTTGGAGGTGAAAACATTGTGGTCCAGGATAAAGCGGTTAAGTTGTAAAATTGCATCTGGAAACTGGCAGTTGTCGGCGTTGAGCACTGAGGCAGTTGCAGCAATGCCATCATCGTGGGGGATGCTGGTGTACTGTGTTGAGACATCCATTGTGACGAGTTGTGCTCCTGGTTCAACTGCTCCATGTGTGCTGAGTTTCAGTTGGAAGTCCGCAGTGTCGGGACAAAAGCTGGGGTTTCTTTGTACAATGGGTTTCAGGATGCCCTCGACATAGCAGGAGAGGTTCTCGCACAGGGTCCCATTGCCCGATACGATGGGACGGCCGGGTGTGTTTGCCTTGTGAATCATCGGGAGGCAGTAGAGATCTCCAACGCGGCGAGTACGTGGGATGAGAGCACGGAGGGTGTTCTGAAGGTCCGGATCAAAGGTCTTCATCAGAGTGTTGAGTTGACGGGTGTATTTTTTGGTCGGATCTGGGCGTAACTGTGTGTAATGTTCGTCGCTATTCAGTTGCCGAGACACTTCTTTGCAGTATTCTGGTCTGTTCAGTATGACGATGGACACTCCATTGTCTGCTGTTTTGATGACAGTGCTGCGGTAGGTCTTGAGAGCGCGAATGGTATTGTATTGTGCTTGGGTGATGTTCGGGGCTGTCTTGTGAGTGCGGCTGATGAATTTGGTGTTGACGCACGTTCTGATGGCTTGGGCATACTTGTCAAGTCGAGGGCAGCGGCCTTCCGGAGGAGTCCAATTCGACTCTTTCCCCTCCACATGCACTGTGGATCTCTCTGTCGGCTGTTCCGGTTCATTGGCTGTCTCATTATCTTCGCTGATGACCTCTTGGGGTTTGTGGAAGAACTCCCGCAGCTTCATTCACCTGATGAATTCCTCTCTGTCTGCTGCGAGACTGATGGTGTCTATTTCGGTGAGGGGGGGGTGGAGGGGGGGGGGAAGCGGGGCGGGGCGGGGGGGGGGGGGGGGGGTGGGATTGAGCCCTCGGCTGAGACCTTCGATTTCATCTGGTTGAACTGTGTAGTCAGAAAAGTTGACAATGGACTTCCCGGTCGTGTTACTCTTTTCTACTGTGGTACCTGGGGAGGCTTGGTTATTGCTGGTGGAGATGAAGTATTTAACTCAATCCAATCTGACCTATTCTTGCTGCTTCATGTGGAGTGTGGGTGAGGTTATAAATTAGAGTTCCAAACTGATAATGGTTCATTGGGAATGGTGCTGCAATATCCTCCCTTTCCTTTATAAGCTGCTTTAGTGATGTCTCTATGTTGATGCCTAATTACCACAATACAATTGAGATTTTCATCAATTTAAACCCACAGGAAGCTTACTCATTTGAATATATTGTGATTTGGGCAAGCAATTCTTCTTCCTGATTGTTGGCATTCCGTTGATGAAGTGCCACCAAATTCCCTCCCTTCCTACAACATAAGGTAGAACTTATCATACCTGAACGATATGCCATCCACAAGTATACCAATGTTCTGAACCACTGATACTTTCCATCCCACTGCAGCCATTGAAATCCTTATTATTAATCCGAAAGCCTTGTGGAAAACTCCACCAAAATTATTCTCAAACCAAACCCTGGGCAATCATCCAAACGTACAACAGGACAAGTTAGGTTGTCGTTGTCCGCAATTTAGATAATCTAATTGTACATAACTAATGCAGGGAGGTATCTTCCCTGATTAGCTTGTTCTGAATTCTCTCTAAGTTTTTCGGTCATCCAATTCCCATGGACACGACACAAGGTTCAATTCTGCTGTTTCCCGTCATTAATTGCCTTGTCTTTAATAATTTGATTCACGATTTTAGCATGTCTTTCTAATGCAGTCACCACATATTGATCAGCAAGTTATCGGAACAATGATCCTGAAGCACCATTCTGATTATTATTATTCACCTCAGCCATTACTTACTTAACCTGCTGGGTTAATGTTTGAAGTTTAAGTTTTGGATTTGCCAAATCAACAATGTTAATTGCGGATGCTGCTGCACTATAAATAGTTGCTAAAACATTAACTAAGTCCCTGCTCTCGCGGCCGTTGGAATCACCAAACCATTCTTGCACCTCCTTTGTGACTTCATGATTTCTCAACCTCTGTGTTTAAAGAAAATATAATTCCCTATGTTGAAAGGGACACCAATCAGATAAATGAATTTGAGTAAATCGAATACAACCGGTACCAATTCATAACAAACATTGTCAGACAGTATCTTGTTTGTATTTATTACAACTAAACCATTTTGATGTGCAAGGGTATTCACAGGACACGAATATTTCATTGGTGGAGATGAGGAAGTGGAGTAAAATTCCGTTTCAGATGTACCATGTGCCAAGGAGGGGATTGAAGGGGTAGGTTTAACCATCCAATATACTTGATTTTTAAGATGATCCTTATATTCATAATGAACACCTTTGCAAACACTTTGTTCATACTTATCACGAATTTATATTGGAATTTGACTTGTACCAATCCCGTCTCGGGGTGTAAAGGTTTCACATATTTTAAATTGTGTACAGGTGTCACTAAAAGACGTTTCACGCGGTTACATAATTAAAACTTTTATCAAGCGAAACATAGCACAATGACTTTGGTTATATCATTGTCTCACAGACTCATATTTAAACATGTATAGACACCCAAATATAACCGCCACATTCGGGTTCACCCATAAATGTCCATCTTCACATTGCTGCATTCGGAGGAGTAAAGTCAAATGGTCTGTTCCTATGCTGCACTTTTCTTTGTACTTTGAGGAATGAGTTGAGTGCGTGAGCCACAGGTCCCAGTCTGTTGTCTTTCCTGTAAAAGAACAGTTGAGAGTGAAATCGGTTGTTGCCACATCAATGCAATCGGGAGATCAGTATCTGGCACCAATAATGCTGGCGCTGAATCCAACGCTCGTGTGAAATCAGATGCTGCCTGTGTGTGCTGCTCAGTCCACAGCCACAGAACATTTTTGCACAGTAGCTCTGACAACGGAACAGCTTTATTTGTAAACCCATCAATATGATTTATTCAGTATCCCACAAAAGCACGGAAAGATTGAACTGCACCAACATTCTTCAGACGAGGCAATCATAAGATAGAATCAATTCGTTTTTGTTCAATCTCCTGTTTACCTTGATTAATGACTATTTGAATGCCCCCCGCCCCCACACACACGCACACCCCTCACCCCCTCTCCAACTGCTCTGCTGTAGACTTTGCCATAAGGAAGTGTTCCCAGTCACCTTTGGCCAGATCCCGTCTTATTTTACTAAATTCTGCTCTCCCCCAATTCCCCTGCAGGGCATCTTTCCCCTTGCCCATATTTTAACCATACTGTGTTGTGAACACTGTCGCTAAACTGCTCCCCCACTCCACATTGAACACTTGTCTGGCTTCATTCCCCAGAACCAGATCCAGTACTGTTCTGTCCCTTGTTGGGCCTTCCACAAATTGATACAAAAACTCCCCGGATACATTTCAAGAAATCTTTCCCCTCTAAATCTTTGACACTCTGACTATTCCAAATTATGATGGGAAAGTTAAAATTCCCTCGTATTATTCTCACACACCTCTGAGAACGATCTAAATATTTGCTCCTCTAATTCCTGCTGACACTTTGGGGTTCCACAACTCCATCCCAGTGATGTGTCTGACACATTAACTTTCCTACGTTCGACCGACAATGCCTCATTTGAAGACCCTTCTGAAATGTGGAGGGCGGGGCGAATCTCCCATCACACTGGACAAATCTTTTAGCATAGACAGCTGTGAGAATCCAGGAGGAGGGGGAGAGGAATTTCCCATCACTCTGCAGAAATCTTTTAGCACAGCCAGCTGGCAGAATCGAGGGGATGTGGGGGGTGGGACTCCCATCATGCTGCACAAAACATTCAGCACAGCCAGCCGGGAGAATCAGGCGGGCGCGGGGGGGGGGGGGGGGGGGGGCGAATCTCCCATCACGCTGCACAAATCTTTCAGAACAGCCAGCCAGGAGAATCGCACACCACCCGATTCCTGGGATCCGCGTGTGTATTTGGTGGCATTTGCTGGCTTGCATCTCCCAGGTCTGGGTTTGCTCCGGCATCAGAAATCAGCTGGGCTGCGGGGCTTGCAATTAAATAGTATTTCACATGCTATTTAAATAATACTAACGGGTCCGGGATCGGATTCTCCGGGCCAACGAGCATCCGCCACCCCGCCAGGGTGTTTCATTCCAGCGGGAATCCACGAACACTCCAGTTTCGGGGAGGTAGTGGCCTGAACCCGCTACAATGAAGGGGAGGGGTGCAATTGTGGTTCGCTCAGGGAGTCAAGCTGCAGGGTGGTTGTGCCCGATGGGCATGGACACCCTGGCAATGCGAGTCTGAGATCCCTGGCACTGCCCAAGAGGGAGAGTGCCCATGCCCCAGGGGCATCTTGGCACTTTCCATTGGGCATGGGGCAGTGTCAAGGGGATGGGGCGGGTGGCGGCAATCGGTGAGAGTGGGGCCCCCCGCTGCCACTCTGCAAAGGGATCGCTTTGGCCTGGAGAGAGGCCAATAATCGGGTGGCCCTAGGGGAGGGGCGGGGCGTTGTTAGCCGCGGGGGAGGGGGTGGGGGGGGGGTTGGAGGGGGCTGCTTGCTGGGTCTTCGTGGGGGAGGGAGTCTTCCTTGCGGCATGGTGAGGAAGACCGTCACTTCTCGGGGGAGGCTGGAGATTTCAGCGGGCCGGGAAAAGGACGGTCATTGAGGCTGCCCCACGAATGGATGGGGGGGGCCGTAATCGGGCTGTGGGGCTGCTGGAGATTAGCCCGAGTTACTTTATCACTAAAACCTAACACATTGTGCTAAAATGTAGTCTCAGAACAGTGATTCACCAATTTCCCCTAGTTCTCATACCTCATCACCGAACAGCATTTCGAATTCACTAAATTTTGTTGATTAGTTAGGTGCATCCCGAATTGATATAGGAGAAATGGAATTCCTTGATCCCAGTCCTCTGGACAATTCTGCGTTCAAACCTGGTCTTCAAATTTTGATGCCATAACTTCAACACTCTGTGCGAATCTGGATGGTACATATTTGATTAAAACTGTTTCACTCCTCAGCGATATATAAGTTCCCTTAATAACATTAAGATAACATTCGAACTTGATCTGGTTGACTTTCAGTGGTCAGTTAAAATCTGGTTAAAAATTGAAGTAATTCCTCAACAATCATTTTAGCTGCAGTATTGTGCAATGGAATGGCTTCAACAAATCCAGTAGACACATTCAATTTATTCAATAGATATTGATTCCCACTTTTTGTTTTTGGGGAGTGGTCTACACAATCAATTAGGATGATTGTAAAAGGCTCCTCAAAAGCCAGAATGGATGTTAAGGGTGTTGTTTTGTTTACCATTTGAGGATTTCATATTACCTGGCATGCGTACAAGGTATGGAAAAGGTATATTAGATCTCTATGTAGGAAGGACAACAACACATATGTTTTCCTTAATCCTAAATGACATCCTACAGGTACCCCGTATGCTACCAGCAACACCAGCTTTCTATAATCGGCCTGCAAAACAACTTGATGAATTTCTGCCCCTTTTTCATCAAGCTGAATGTGTTAACATCTCCGCTTTCTTCATTAAGACATTATTTTTAATTCGGTAATCCTCCAGTATACACTCAGATTCATCTTCAGTATATGCTCTTCGATACAATTTCTTTCACCGTACACCTGTCGGTTGTAATTCTGACCACTTTCCTGAATGAAGAATATTCACTTTGTTCTCCACCTATTCTTGGTCTTTATTGAACACAGACAAAAGCTACTTCAGATAACTGAATCTCAACTTCCTCATCTTTACTCTTTGATTTCTCCTCATGTTGCAACCTGTTATTTTGCACAAAAGAACCAAGAACAAAGAAAAGTACAGGAACAGGCCCTTTGTCCATCCAAGCCCCTGCCAAGCATGATCCCCTTTCTAAACTGCAAAAAATACATTCTGCCTGTGCTCAGACCACATCCCTCTATTCCCTCCTCATTCTTGTACTCGTCCAGATGTCTCTTAAATATTGCTAATGTGCCTGCATCCACTACCACACCTTACCACATTTTCTGGCAATATCCCTTCCAAACTACACAACTTCTCAACTCTCACCATTAAAGATTGACATGTTGCAATGTAATTGTTTCCAGGTTTGAAGGGGTTGTTTTATGAGGAGCGGTTGAATACCTTGGGTGGTACACGTTAGAGTCCAAAAGAATGGAGGGGGGATTTGATTGAGGTATATGAAATACTAAATGGGATTGAATAAAATGAATGTCAACAAAATGTTCCCCCTTCTAAATAAGTCTGGGCCATAAGTCACCGTTGTGGAGTATGAGGGGGGAGGTTCAAGACAGCAATAAGGAGCAGCTACCTTGTACAGATGGCTGTGAATCTATTGAACTCACTGTCCCAGAGTGCTGTGAATGTAGAGTCAATCAATGGATTCAAGAACGAGATAGATATATGTGTGTTCAAAAGTGGGTTAAAGGCTGATAAAATTAGTGTATAAAATTATTGAAGGCATAGATCGGGTGAACGGTGGGAAGCTTTTCCCCAGGTCGGTGGTGACGTTCACAAGGGGTCATAGGTTCAAGGTGAAGGGGGGGAGGTTTAACACAGATATCAGAAGGACATATTTTACACAGAGTGTGGTGGGGGCCTGGAATGCGCTGCCAGGCACGGTGGTGGAGGCGGACACACTGGGAACGTTTAAGACTTATCTAGATAGCCATATGAACGAAGTGGGAATGGAGGGATACAAAATAATGGTCTAGTTTGAACCAGGGAGCGGCACGGGCTTGGAGGGCCGAAGGGCCTGGTCATGTGCTGTATTGTTCTTGTTCTTTTATATAGAATGGTAGAATGAGCTTAGTGGATTGAATTACCGACTCTCGTTCCTAATTCCTATGTTCCTTTGTTAACCTCCTTCCTACTGCTCCTGGAGCTACATGAGAAAACCTTACCTACATCAATAAAGTATGTAATGAGACTTGACATTTGATTATCAACCTACAGGCTGTACATTATTTTGCATGTCTTTCGTTTCCACTATGATTCACTTTGCCAATGTCGCAAACCACACTGTCTGATCTTGTTTTATCATGTTTGTCTTCACAGTGCTTTTCGTAAGCCATTAGAACAGCAAGATTGTGTGCCTGACTTTATTGCAAGGAAAATAGCTGACATTTCGTATTTCTCTTCCACCCTCATATCTTTCCAATTTCGCCTGAGGCAAACTAGCATTACTATCTTCCATGTGTTCCCCTTTTCTTTCACCACCTGTGGATTTCTCTTTTCTCCAGATTATATCCCTCACAATTTGAAATTGATTTCATAAAAGGAAACTTGATTTTTTCACCAATTTAATAACTTCTGCCATTCCTGCGGCTCACCCCTCAGTTTTAACTGTTCCTGCTTCCAAATAAGTCCTCACGACTTCGAGAAGTGGACATTTAAATTCGTCCATAATAATCGTTTCCATGGGACTAACAAACATCTGGTTTATTTTTAAAGGTCTTCTCCATCTGTCAAAGTTGCTTTGTTTGATTCTTTCAGGGTGGCATGGTGGCAAAGTGTGCCCTGCCCATTGTGCTAGCGAGGGTAGATTTCTTACCCCACCCACTGTGCCAGCTAGGGCTTGCACAGTGGCACAGTAGTTAGCACTGCTGCCTCATAGCACCATGGACCTGGGTTCAATTCTCGGCTTGGGTCACTATCTGTGTGGAGTCTGCACGTTCCCCCTGTGTCTTTGTGGGTTTCTTCCACGTGCTCCGATTTCCTCCCAGGGTCTGAAAGATGTGCCTGTTAGGTTACCCGAACAGATGCCGGAGTGTGGGGATCAGAGGATTCTCACAGTAACTTGCAGCGGTAATGTGAACTTACTTATGATACTAATAAATAAACTTTAATTGCAATCATGACTGATCGCCTAAGTCAAGCTGCTTTCTCCCTATAGCCTTTGATCCCATTCACCCCAACTGCCATATCCAGCCGCCTCTTGAATACTTTCAGTCTTTTGGCGTCAACTACTTCCTGTGGTAATGAATTCCACAGGCTCACCACACCTTGGGTGAAGACATTTCTTTTCATCACTGTCCTAAATGGTCTACCCGATATCCTCAGACGGTGACCTCTGGTTCTGGACTCCCCCACCATCGGGAACATCCTTTGTGCATTTACTCTGTCTAGTCCTGTTGGAATTGCATCAGTCTCTTGAGGTCTCCCATCATTTGTCTGAAATCTCGCAAAAAAAATCCTAACCTAATCAATCTCTCTTCATACATCACTCCCTCCATCCGCGGGATTAGCCTGGTAAACCTTCGCTGCGCTCAATGGATTGTAATGTTCCGACAATTGATCAGAATCTGGGAACAATTGATTGGAATGTTCCAACAATGGATCAGAATATGGGATCAATGGATTGGAATGTTCCAACACTGGCCAGGAGTTTTGCTCAGAGTCTGTTTTTTCTTTCTCAAGATTGGTTTGGTTTGTTGCCGTTCTGTGCTGCCGGTTATTCAAGCGGTTTACTATCCAATCCTGGCTATTGTTGGTGTCCCTGGTAAGTCTCTGCGCCCAATTATTCTATTTGTCATCTACGTTTCATTGTATTACTCTCCTTATGTCAGTTTTGGGAGCATGGAGTTCTTGTGGGAAAAGTACAACTTTTACTATCCCCGCCTAGCGATTGTTGGTGTTCCGGGTAAGTCTCTGGCTGGAATTGTACCGGCCCGACCGCCACGGGAATCGGTGCAAGCGAGGGGCGGAGAATGGGAAGGTCTGTTGAACACGGGTGGGATTTTGCAGCTTCAGGAAGAGTGAGGGTGGAATGTCCCGTCTCCTGCGTCCAGTTCCTAATTCTAGAAAGGCTGCTTAACTGTATTGATTTTCTTGTCATTTACTGTACTCGGTTTGCTGCTCTTGTTGAATCTCTGTATCCGGTTATTAATTATTTCAGCCACTGACAATTGTCTCAGGGTCTATGGGCTGGGATGTCTTCTGAGTGCTGTGACTTTCCATAGACATATGACCTCAAACAGTATTCCTTCGTGAGTAAAATATTGAGACAGAATCCTTTTCACCCTCTGCATTTAACACCAATTCACCCACCCAATCACCAGGCCGCAGAATCAATTTTATTGGTCATATCTGCACAGCGGGATCTCACAGAGAGAGAACATAGTTCATTAAATTTGAAATTTATTCATCAGTGTCACAAGTATGCGAACGTTAACATTGCAATGAAGTTACTATAAAAATCCCCGAGTCACCACACTCCAGCAACTGTTCAGATACACTGAGGGAGAATTTAGTACGGCCAATGCACCCAACCAGCACAACTTTCAGATAGTGGGAGGAAACTGGAGCACCCGGAGGAAACCCACTCAGACATGGGGAGAAAATGCAGAGTCTGCACAGACAGTGGCCAAGCCTGCAATTGAACCAGGACCTCTGGTGCTGTGAGGCTGCAATGCTATCTCCTGTGCCACCACAAGCTCATCGAGAGCAACAGGAACACAAACACACAGACACACCCAAACGCACATACATTAATACACACATTTGTTGATAGAAGCAATCAGATTGAGACACTCCCACACAAATTCAAGAACCAAAATTGCTGTAACACTCCAGAATAATGCACAATTAGGATAACTCGTCAGGTGCTCTGTTGCTCACACACAAGCACGCACACACACACATGCATACTGGTACAGACAATATAGACACACGCAACACACACACGGTAGGTGAGGGGGGGCGATAACAGCTACTCCCTGTCCATTTATGTTGGGATGATCAAGTAAAACCGCGTGACAGCGTGGAACTCAGGTCCATGTCCCATTTCTCACCTCTGGCAGCCTTCACCGGCATCGGATATGCAGCGGATTCAGTCTCCTGCCCATTTCTGGCAAGAGGCTGAATAAATTATTTCAATTTATTTTAAAACAAATTTAAATGAAATTAGCGAGCCTCGGATGGAATTGTGCGCCACACTTGCCGTTGCAGCCTCACCGGGAGAGGTTGCGTCCGAAGAGAAAACAGCTGGCCACATGTATGAGGACGAGTCATGATGATCTCGCCGGGAAAACTGAAAGCCATTGAGGACACCGGGCAAGGTCGAGGGCAAAGGTAAATGCTCCAGTTTTCACCCACAGTGCAAAATGTGCAGGTTAGGTTGATTGGCCATGTTAACTGCCCATTAGCGTCCTGGGATATGTATGTTTGGGGGATTAGCAGGGTACATATGTGGGACTTTGAGGATAGGGCCTGGGTGGGATTGTTATCGATGTAGACTCGATGGGTCAAATGGCCCCCTTCTACACTGTAGTGATTCTAAGATTCTATGAGTCGGTTGGTCCATGTCCTCACACATTCTTTATCTTTTTCTCTGATGGAACAAGTGGGAAGAGTTTATGTCCGTGGTGCGCTATTCCTGAATTAGGCTGGTTGCTTTTGTCAGGCAACGGGAGCTTTAGACAGAGTTAATGAGTGGGAGGTTGGTTTGAGTGATGGACTGGTCTGCATTCACCAAGCTTTGAGGTTTCATGCAGTCTTGGACAGAGCAGGAGCCATACGAAGCTCGAATGTTATTTATGGTGCATCTGTAAAAGTTGGTGAGAGTCGCAGCTGACATGCCAAATGACCATAAGCCTCTGAGAAAATAGAGGCGGACGGAGACTTTTTTAATTATTGGGACGTCATGGAGGAACCAGGAAAGGTTTTTCGTGATGTGGACCCTAAAACGTGAAGATCTCGACTATTTCAACTTCATCCCATTGATGTAGATCGGGGCATGTACTCCACTAGGCTTCCAAAAGTCGATTTGCTTTGTTGACATTGAGGAGGAGACGATTGTTGTCGCCCCATTTCACCAGATTCTCTGTCTCTTCCTCCGACCCACTGCAGGTGTCATCAGCAAACTTGGAAATCGAGTTGGAGGGGAATTTGGCCACACAGTCACCAGTGTATAAGGAGTTTAGTATGGGCCTGAGGACGCAGCCTTACGGGGCAACACTGTTCAGGATGATTGTGAAGGAGATGTTGTTCATTGTCCTTACTTTTGCTGTATATGGATTAGGAAGTGGAGGATCCAATTGCAGAGGCAGGAGCCAAGCCCTGGGCCACGGAATTTGGACACGAGTTTCGTCAGACTAATGGTGTTGCAGGCTGAGCTGCAGTCGGAAAACACGAGACTGTGTTCCAGGCTTCACTTTAGGCCAGCGAGATGGCATTGTGGACCTGTTGTGGATGTCGGTGAACTGTCGTGGATCCAGGCAATCTGGGAAGCCGGAACTTTTTCATGCCATGACTAACCTTTTGATGCTTTTCATAATATTGGATATCAGAGTCACCGGACGATAGGCATTCAGGCAGCCTGCTTGGTTTTTCCTTTGGTACTGGCCTTTGTTTGAGTTTTACCTAGTGCATAGATTGGCAACCTTCCTGCCGAGAGAGGACTGATGCAGCTGCATTGGTCCAGTACACCAACGTGGGACAGCAGCAATCGCACTGAGTATTATGGACGATAGCTATTCGCTGAACCCTGAAGCTTTCTACCACTCTTGAAAGCAAACATTGGAAGTTGTGTTCTGTGCCAATCGAGTGTCAGAATACTATTTCTTCCTGTGTTGTGCTAACAGTGGCCAGAATGCTGTGATCTCCTCTTCAGGGTACAGTTCTGTGTAAATATAATAGAGATTCTGTGCTGTCAAGGCATCAGGATCTCCCTCTGCCAACTGTTAGTATTGTCCAGAGGCAAAGATCAAACCAGCCCTCTTTTGTCCCAGCTCTGTTGCAGGGGTTGTCAGTAAACTGTATGAAAGACGACAGATTACCATCCACAGGACTCCAGGTCTGGATTTTCTGTCAGGGTTTACTCCATCATCCTTGTCGCTGAGTGAGGGTCAATGTTGTGGACTCTCTCGAAAGCTCTCTCTCAAATGTATACCACTGTGTTGCTACTATGGAGCAGCACGGTGGCACAGTGGTTAGTACTGCTTACTCACAGCGTCAGGGACCTGGGTTCAATTCCAGGCTCGGATCACTGTCTGTGTGGAGTTTGGACCTTCTCCCCGTGGCTGTGTTGGTTTCCTCCGGATGCTCCTCTTTCCTCTCACACTGCAAAAGACGTGCTGGATTTTTAAAAACAGATTTCAGTGATTTTATGTGTGTACATCCTTTTTTATTTCAACCCATCCTCAGTCCAAATGGTAAATTCTTTCCCTGAATCCTGTCTAATTTTATACTTTATTTCCCTTCCTGACAGTGAACATAATCACAATTGTGACACTAACGAGCAAAAACTGTGGTCTGTCTAAATGTGTGACTCGTTACCTGGTGGCCATGTCAGTGGGGGCTCTGCTGGTCGTTATCCTCGACCTGATATTCAGACACATTCCCATTCTTTATCGGGAACAGTTATATTTCCTGCTATGCGTCCCCGTGTGTAACATCCACGCCGTCCTGCTTTATGCAGCCACTGAATCTTCTGTCTGGTTCACCGTCACTTTCACCTTTGATCGATTTGTGGCCATTTGCTGCCCCAAGCTGAAAAGTAAATATTGCAGTGCGAAATCGGCGGCTGTGGTTCTGGGAACAGTGACGGTGCTGAGCTGTTTAAAGAACATTTCCTGGTATTTTATGTTATTCGCTGTCGAACACCCCCTGGTTTTGTGATGTCACAATGGATGTTATGGAATCTCCGGTCTGGGTAACAATCGAGTTCCTCCACCACATTCTAACCCCGACTGTCCCGTTCGTCCTGATTCTGCTGCTCAATGTTTTCACCGTCAGACGCATTTTCGTGAGCAGCAGAGCCCGCAGGAGACTCCGGGCTCACTGCAGTCGGGAGAATCCCGGAGACACAGAGATGGAGAGTCGCAGGAAATTCATCATTTTACTGATTGTTATCTCAGCCAATTTCATCCTCTTATGGTCAACATTAATGGTTTATTCTATATGGCGTCGGATGTATTATATGGGCTATTGGTCGGTATGGTTAGATAATTTTGTTCTGGAATTGGGCTTCATGCTGCAACTCACAAGTTGTTGTGCAAACACTGCCATTTATTCTCTGACATAGACTCACTTCAGAGAGCACCTGAAAAATCTGCTGAAAGCTCCCCTTACTGCAATTCGTCAACTCATTAGGCCCTGAAAGGAAACTACAGCTACAAGACCCCTGACTCTTTCTATTGGACTTTCAAATATAAATAACGAACAGCCTCACAGAGACAGAGAGAGTGACAGATAAAGAGAGTGAGAAAGGGCAGTGAGAGCAAAACTGGGATTGATAGAGAGATGGAGGTTGACAGAGAGAGGGATGGGTACAAATACATGGAGCGTGACACAGTTTGAAAGAGTTTCTAACAGATACAGGCAGAGAAACAGAGAGAGCAAGAGAGAGAGAGAGAGAGAGAGAGAGAGGACAGAGACAGATAGGGACTCTCACAGAGCGAGAAAAACAGGGACAGAGATTGGGGGAAATGGGGAGGGAGATGGACAGGGAATGAGAAAGGGAGACAGAGGGAGACAGATGGCAGAATGTAATGAGAGAGTGAGACTAAGACGGAAAGGGAGACAAAAAGGGAGGCAAAGAGAAACAGAGACAGAGAGTATCAGTGAATTTGAAACAGTGAGACTGAATGCGTACAATGGACACAGCAAGAGCAAAAGACAGAACGAGGTAGAGAGAGAGAGAAAGACAGAGAAATAAGAAAAGGGGGACAGAGAAGGAGAGGAACAAGGAGAGTGAGACTGAGAGGGAGGAGGAGAAACAAAGGAAGAGTGTAAAGAGAAGGTGAATGAGGGAGATGCAGAGAGACAGTAAGAGACAAAGAGAAACAGGCAAAGAAAGAGAGAGAGATACAGAGAGAGAGAGAGAGATACAGAGAGAGGCATGCACAGAAAGACAGAAAGAGACAGAGAGAGATACATACTTAATGACTTTAACGATAACCATCAGCTGGGGTTATTGGAATATGAGCTCCCTGATTGAGACAGTTAATGCTGTCTAATCCGGGAGCCCTGCAGACGTATATTATATGCTGTGTCTAGGTTACCAGAAGTCAGGGTGTCTACACTCAGGATGTGGATGTGATGGACTGGTGGTTTTATCACTAGACTATTAATACAGAAACTCAGCTAATGTTCTGTGCACCCGGGTTCGAATCCCATCACAGCAGATGGTGGAATTTGAATAAATATATCTGGAATTCAGAATCAGCTGGTGACCATAAAAGCAATGTCGATTTTCGGAAAAACCCATCTGGTTCACCAATGTCCCAGGGAAGGAAATCTGTCGTCCTTATGTGGTCAGGACTAAATGTGACTCAAAGTGGTTGACACTTAATTGCCCTCTGAACATGGCCAACTGGGGATGGGCAATAAATGCTGGCCGGCCAGCGACACGCAAGTCCCAAGAGTGAATACAAATACTTTGTACTGGGAAATTTTAAACAAACGGTAAACTGTTTCTCACAGCTGGATAAATACCCAAACCCTCTGATCGAGGACTTAACCTCAAAGCTGGCAGGAGGATTCTTGTTTCCAATTATGAACTTATTCACGTTCACTTACACTAACAGATAGATAGGATTCCCAGAGATATTCAACAATTCATACTCAGAGGAAGTTTAACATTTATAAAGTGTCAGATATAGGTTTACATAAAGACTGCCATGAAGTTACTGTGAAAATCGCCTCATCGCCACTCACCAGTGCCTGTTCGGGTCCACTGAGGGAGAATTTAGCATGGCCACTGCACCCTAACCAGCACGTCTTTCTGACAGTGGGAGGAAACCAGATAAACCAGAGTAAAACCACGCAGATACGGAGAGAATGTGCAGAATCCGGACAGACAATGACCCAAGCCAGGAATTGAACCCAGGTCTCTGGCGTTATGAGGCAGCAGCGCTAACCACTGTGACACCTCGTCTTCTGTGAGAGTTTGGGCAAAGAAATTCCAGAAGGACCTGCATGACGGTGCGGCCCATAATATTGGTCCATATCCAACTGTGGGCTTTATTACTGCCCGCCTACCATTATCGATTGGGACACCCTCCAGGAGGCCGAGTCGTTCAGATAGATGCCTTGAGTTGGCTACGATTAACAGACACTTGTCATATTCCCAATGGAAGACGCGGTAATCATGAACTTCTTCAAAACTCTCCCAGTGGCTGCCGACGTTATTCAGCTGTGGACGTAAGATTACCCATTCCTGAATGAATTGAAGCAGCGAGTGCTGATGGGGGAATCCAAATGGCCATTACAGCCTGAAATGCAACCATATTGGAATGGCAGAGAGCAGCTGACTGTGGAAGATGGCACACTCCTGTGGGGTTCTAGAGTGTCATCCTGAGCCAGGTTCACCTTCCCATCCTGGCTGAACTTTACCATGGGCACCCAGGAGTGGCAAACTGAAGATCCCCCTAGTTGGCATATCTGGTGGCCAGGTATGGATACGGATATTTGCCCGTGGGTCAGTGTTGGCAATATCAACAAGGGCAGAAGTAACACCAATTACTACTCTTCACACTTGGGAATGGCCAGGACATCCGTAGACGTGGCTGCACATGGAGAGTGCCGGTCCGTTCATGGTGTCTATGTTCCTGGTAATGGTAGGTGCTGATTCAAAATGGATGGCCGTACACAGGGTGTGTTACTCAAACACAAGGACAAGAGTGGAGAAACATCACACCTCTTTCTTGACACCCGGGATCCCGCAGGTGTTTGTTTCTGAAAATGGACCACCCTTAATCAGTCAGGAATTTGTGCATTCGATGAAGTTGGACAGAATTTGACACATTCCGACAGTGCCATATTACCCATGATCCAACGACCTGGCAGAAAGAGCGGCCCAAACAGTAAAAGCAGCTTCAGAATACCATCCCTCAGTCACTTTGGACACCAAACCATCCAGATTTCATCTTCAATTACAGAATGAAACCCTCCAACCTCCCCCCGACCTCCCCTCTTCAACAGCTGGAATAGCCCCAGCAGAGTTGTTGATGGGAAGATCACTCCGCCCAATGTTAAGTCTGACCTTCCGAGGCCGGGAGCTAACACCCAGTGCCTTTCCCACCACCGGGAGAGGCACTTAAAGGCAGTTGATAGGTTAGTAAAGAATCATGGCAATGGATCTACGTGGTTATAAGTCACGGTCGAATCAGGAACAGTGCCAGTTTCCTATCAAGTCCGCTTGGCAGATACAATCCTGTGGGAATGCTTCAATCATCTACAAGCCATGAAGCCCCAACCCATGCAGAAAAAATCAATTCCCAGCACAGCGGGAACTTTGGCAAGAATTCCAGGCACTCCAGCTGCTGCTCTCCATCTCCGCCAGGGGGAACCTCGGAGTCTCAAATGGACACAGCGGGCTTTATCCTCTCGACCACCCTTTATCGGGTGACAGGGAACTCAGGCCACAAGACTCATGGTGGAAGAGGCGAGCTCCGGTCTGCTGAATCACACTCACTTCCGTGGCTAAGCAGGAGGAACAGCATTGAAACTCCAAAAAAGGCTTCCAAGGCGGTCAGCCGTCCGCGGTTACTCAGACCTGGAGGGGGAGGGGGTGCGGTGACTTCAATCAGGTTAATGAGTTGGACACGGGCTACCGTGGAGAAAACCACCGAACTGAGGCCTGTGAAATGTGCCCACTCAGGGAGCTCCACAGAGTGCAAGCTGCAGAGAGTGAAGCACTGAGAGTTGGGGTAAGTGTGGGAGTTTAGGGAAGTGGGTGGAGAGGTATTGCTGTGTCTTGTGACCCTTACTGCCCGGTACCTTACGACAGGTCCAGTGCGGGTAGGTGTCACCCAGACATTACAGTTCAGACAGTGACGTGAGCAGATGTGGTTATTGAGATTTTCAGAAGGTTTTCGACAATTTCTCACATAACAGACTGCCATGTAAAGTGAAGGGATTACAGGCAATGTTTTGAGACGGATAGAAAGCTGGTTCGCAGATAGAAAGCAAAGAGTTGGCAATAAATGGGCCCTTTTTCTGATTAGCAGTCAGTGTCTAGTGGGGTACTGCAGGAATCTGTGCACGGACCCCAACTGTTCACATTATATATTAATTATTCTGAAAATTGAACGAAATATATCATCTCCAAATTTACAGATGATAAAAGGTGGGTGAGGGTGAGCTATGAGAAGCATGTTGACATGCTTCAGTGTGATTTGAACAGGCTCAATGTGTGGGCATGTGCAAAGCATTTGCAGTAAAATGTGGGTAAATGTGAGGTTATCAAATTTAGCAGCAATAATAGGAAGACAGATTATTATTTGAATGGGTGTGAATTGAGAGAGGTGGATACTCAGCGAGACCTTGGTGTCCGTATGCATCAGGAACTGAAAGTAAGTGTGCATGTACAACAGGCAGAAAAGAAGGGAAATGGTATGCTGGCCTTCATAGGGATAAGATTGGAGTACAGGAAGAGAGATGTGTCACTGCAGCTGCACAGGGAATTGCTGAGGCCACACTTCGAGTATTGTGTGCAGTTTTGGTGGAGAAAGGATGTCCTTGCTATAGAAGGAGTACAGCGAATGTTTACCAGGCTGATTCCTGGGATGGCAAGTCTGTGATATGAAGAGATACTAAGTCGGTTTGGGCTTTATTCATTGGAGTTTACAAGGGTGAAACTTATAATATTGGAAGAGGTTTAGACAGGGTCGATTCAGAAAGAATGTTCCCGATGCTCAGGGAGTTGAGGAATAGGGGACAGAGTTTGAGGATAAGCATCAACCTTTTAGAACAGAGGCGAGGAGAAATTTCTCCACCGAGATAATCTCTGGACTTCACTACCACAGAAAGTAGCTGAGGCCAAAACCTTTCGTGATTTCAGGAATAAATTATGTATAGCTCTTGGGGCTATAGTGATCACGGGATATGGGAGCAAGGGATGATCAGGATATTGAAGTTGATGATGATCCATGATCAAACTGAATGTCGGAGCTGGGTCGAAGGGCCGAATGGCCTGCTCCTGCTGTTCCTATATTTCAATGTTTCTATGATTGTGAAGCTGAGGTGAGTCTGTACACGGTGTGAATCTGAACATAATTCAGTCCGAACCTAGTGTGAATCTGAACAGCGTCTCTGTCTGAAACTGGGTGGGTCTGAACCTGGTGCGGGGCCCCTCGACATGAATGCCAGCATTCCACTTGCCTTCCTAACTGCCGATTGAACCTGCAGGTTAACCTTTAGAGAATCTTGAACAAGGACTCCCAAATTCCTTTGTGCACCTGATTTTCGAAGCATATCCCCATTTAGAAAATAGTCTATGCCTCCCTTCCTCCTTCCAAAGTGCATAACCTCACACTTTTCGTCATTGTATTCCACCTGCCCCCTCTTTGCCCACTCTCCTAACTTGTCCAATTCCTTCTGCAGCCCTCCTCCCCCCCCCCCCCCCACTTCCTCAATACTCCCTGTCCCTCTGAATATCATTGTATCATCATCAATCTTAGCAACAGTGCCTTCATTTTATTTTTCCAACTTATTAATGTATGATGTTAAAAGTTGTGGTCCCAGCACCGATCCCTGAGGCACACCACTAGGTCACTGGCTGCCGTCCTGAAAAAAGATCCCTTCATCCCCACTCTCTGCCTTCTGCCAGTCAGCCAATCCGCTATCCATTGCAGGATCTTACCTTCAACACCATTGGCCCTTAACTTACATAACAGTCTCCTATGCTGTGCCTCATCAAAGGCCTTCTGGAAATCAAAATAAATCAGGTCCCCTGGTTCTCCTTTATCTAACTTCCTTGTTACCTCCTCTAAGAACTCTAACAGATTTGTCAGACATGAGCTCCCCTTGACAAAGCCGTGGTCACTCAGTCCTATTTTATCATGCACTTCTCCGAGCTCATATTTAATAATGAACTCTAAAATCTTGCCAATGACCAAAGTCAGGCTAACCGGCCTATAATTTCCCGTCTGCTGCATCCCTCCCTTCTTAAACAGCGGTGTTACATTAGCTACTTTCCAGTCCTCTGGTACCCTCCCTGTATCCAGTGATTGCTGAAAGATCACCACCAATGTCTCCACAATTTCCTCAGCTATCTATTTTGGAACCTTGGGGTGTAGTCCATCCGGTCCAGGTGATTTATCCACCTTCAGATCTTTCAGTTTCCCCAGAACCATCTCCTTAGTGATTACCACTGCACTCAACTGTGCCCCCTGACTCTCCTGGAGCTCCGGCATCCCACTGGTGTCTTCAACCGTGAAGACTGATGCAAACTAATCAGTTCCTCTGCCATTTCTTTGTTTCCTGTTATTCCTTCTCCAGCCTCATTTTCCAGTGATCCAATGGTTATTTTTGCCTCTCTCTTAACTTTTACATGTTAGAAAACCTCCTCCTATCTTCTTTTATAATACGAGCTCGCTTAAACTCATATTTCACCTTCTCCCCGCTTATTGCTTTTTTTTATTGTCCTCTGCTCACTTTTAAAGGCTTCCCAATCCTCTGCCTTCACACGAATCCTTGCCACTATGTATGCTTTCCCTTTTGTGTTTCTGCTGTCCTTGACTTCCCCATCAGCCATGGATTCCTCGTCCTCCCTGTGGCATGTTTCCTCCTCCTTGGGGTGAATTTCTGTTGTGCCTCCCAAATAACTCTCAAAAACTCCTGCCATTGCTGTTCCACTGTCTCCCCTGCTCGGCTCCCTTTCCAATCAACTCCGGCCAGATCCTCCCTCATGTCTTTGTAATTACATTTATTTAATTGTAATACAGTTACATCTGATTCCAGCCTCTCCCTCTCAAACTGCAGGGTAAATTCTATTATATTGTGATCACTGCTCCCTCAGGTTTCCTTCACCTTAAGTTCCCTAGTCAAGTCTGCCTCATTACAAATCACCAAAAAATCCAGAATTGTCTGTTTCCTAGGAGGCTCTGTCAGAAGTTGCTCCAAAAACCACCTCTTCGACATTCCACAAATTCCTTTCCTTGGGATCCACGACCTACCTGATTTTCCATGTCCACCAGCATATTGAAGTCCCCCATGAAGATTGTAATGTTGCCTTTTCTATCTCCTGCTTAATTTTCTGCCCCTCATTCTCTCACTATCCTCATCCCTACCCTCACACTTTATTTTACCCTTTTCCTCCGCCGATCGTACCCGATTTTTACATTTGAAGGCCAGTTTCCGAAGTTCAAAGTCTTTCTATTTTGCCTTTTCCCTTGCCTCCTTTTTCCCTTTTGCCTGTAATTCAGATTGATTTAATTATTTTGCTTGCTGTTCCTCTCTTTCCTTTTCTTTTCCCTGTAATTCACATAGTTTTAATTAGATACTTTTTAGCTACTCTCCCTCTCACATAAGCACTATCCTGTAACTTCAACAGACACCCTCACCTCAACATACTCCTGCTCACCTCAATACTCCCCTTCCCCTCTCCACACAATCTCTATCACACAGACATGACACCCCCGGCACGGTAGCACATTGGTTAGCAGTGCTGCTTCACAGCTTCAGGGACCTGGGTTCGATTCGCGGCTTGGGTCATTGTCTGTGTGGCGTTTGCACATTCTCCTCGTGTCTGCGTGGGTTTCCTCTGGGTGCTCCGGTTTCCTCCCACAGTACGAAGATGTGCGGGTCAGGTCGATTGGCCATGCTAAAAATTGTCCATAGTGTCCTGAGATGCGTAGGTTAGAGGGATTAGTGGCTAAATATGTAGGGATGTGGGGGTAGGGCCTGGGTGGGATTGTGGTCGGTGCAGACTCGATGGGCCGAATGGCCTCTTTCTGTACTGTAGGGTTTCTTTCTATGATTTCTATTTTTTATATTGCGTCAGTTTCATTAGTAACTGAATTCTCGCCATTTCCAACGATTCTGACTGAGCTTCTGACAATTCCAAATGTTGTGCTATCGCCCCAATTATCTCTCCTTTCCATTCTCTGTCAGGCAATGTCAACTGAAATGTGTTTCCAATTCCAAAAGCTTTGCTTTAGTCACTATCTGTCAGGTAACTTGCGTGACTTCCTCAACCCGCAGAAACTTCTGAGCCTCTGAAAGAGTCATTAATCCAAACCACACTCCCTATTTAAACTGGATAACAACATCTGAAAAGAAAATACAAATCTGCTCACCACTCACTGTGATTGAGTTCACTAATCCCAAATCAATCCAGAAATACAGGTTTCAATCCCGGAGCCCCCAGTTGTTCTCAGTCAGGTTGGATACTTCCAGGTGTTCCATGAAGCTCGAGTGACCTGTAACTCTTTCCCTTGAATCTGGCTAGAAGGAGCATGTGGTGAACCATCGTTGGTAACCACTGGGGGTTGTTATTATGTTACTGTTGGGCTAGGGTGTTGTTACTGTGGGGGTTGTACAATGTTGTTGGGTTAGGGTGTTTACCTGTTATAAGTGTTATCATGGCACATCCCGGTGGGGCCCCGCCTCCGGTGGCGAGGTATAAGACCCTCTGCTCCGGCAGGACCCCTTCAGTCTGAACTGGTGTATTCGTGTTAGTAGTTCCATTGTTACACAATAAAAGCCTTCAATATCGAAGCCTTGGTTCCACGTGCTTGATTGTCGCGCATCAATTTTATTGTGTAACAGAAAACTCTCAGCTGTACAAAAAAAGAGTATGGAACAGATCTTAAAATCAGATTGTCTGGCGCTGGACCCACGTGCGGTCGGTGCCGCTAACACCTTCGACCACTGGTGGAAGTGTTTCGAAGACTACCTGGCTGCCTCTGTAGCTATCACTACAGACAGTGACAAACTCCAAGTCCTCCACGCAAGAGGAAGCGACACGATTGATCTCGCGATTCGTGCGACTCCCACTTACCCGAGGGCAGTCGAGCCCCTGAAGAAACGATACACGAAACCACCCAACGAGATACACGCTCGTTACCTCCTCGCTACACGACGTCGGCAGTCGGGCGAAACCATGGAGGACTACGCCAATGAGCTCCTGCAGCTTGCCAGGGGTTGCGATTGTAAAGATGTATCAGCCGAACAATATATGTACGACCTCGCCCGAGACGCGTTCGTAGCAGGGGTAGGGTCCTCGTACATCAGGCTTAAATTGCTGGAAAAAGGGAACCTCGACTTGACCCAAGCAATGGAGATGGCTGAGATGGTGGAAGCGGCGTCGAAAAGCTTGGGGCTGTACCCCGAGGGCCACGTGCAGTCAACGTGGCAGGAGCAAGCTCAGCTCCCTCCTCGCCCCGCTAACCCGCGCTCCCAGATCGATCCGACGACGGCGGCAGCTCCAGGTGGCCAGCGATGCTATTTTTGTGGTGGGGCCAAGCATCCACGGCAACAGTGTCCGGCAAGAACGGCAACCTGCAGCCAGTGCGGTAAAAAAGGCCACAACAGTAAAGTCTGCAGGTCGAAGTCTAAAAACGGCAGTGCAGCTTGTAACCCTCCAGAACGGAGACAATCTCCTTCGGCGTTGCAGTACCCACGAGGTCCGACCACGTGCGAACCCAGGACGGCGCCATCGTGGCTGACGGAGGAGGAGGAAGACCACCAGGAGTCGCTGCGTTTGGCGCCCTCGCCCACGTGCGATTCATGGGGGCGGCCATCATGGTCCACGACGACTAGGAGCGACCAGCAGGGGTCCTCAGCATCAACATCGGCGGCATGCAGTGACGCCCAGAGGCCAAAGGTGGCGTCGATCTCCCTGGACCAGACTAAGCACCACAGGCTTGAGAATTCCATGGTGGATATAAAGGTAAATGGTCGAACTGTGAATTGTCTGTTTGACAGTGGGAGCACCGAAAGTTTCATACACCCTGAAACTGCTAAAAGGTTTGGACTCCGGGTTCTCCCTGCCAAGCAGACAATTTCCATGGCATCACGGTCCCGGTCTGTACCGATCCAAGGACGATGTATGGTAACTCTTGAGGTACAGGGCACAATTTACGAGCGATACAGGCTCCTTGTGTTACCTCACCTTTGTGCGCCAATTCTCCTCAGAATAAATTTTATGGTCCACATGAAGAGTGTGATCCTACAGTATGGTGGGCCACTCCCTTCACTGGCAGTAGGGAATCAGCCGCAGCCTCCAAATTGCCCAAAGCGCCCCGCATGCAATCTTTCCACTCTGAAAATCACTACACCATCCCTCTTTAAGAATCTGGTACCAGGCTGCAAGCCCATCGCTACTAAAAGTAGGCGTTACAGCGCTGAGGACCGGATCTTTATTAGATCTGAGGTTCAGCGGCTCCTCAAGGAAGGGATCATACAGGCCAGTGCTAGTCCGTGGAGAGCGCAGGTCGTGGTAGTCAAAAGCGGGAACAAACCTCGGATGGTCATCGACTACAGTCAGACCATTAATCGTTATACACAGCTGGATGCGTATCCTCTCCCGCGCATTTCTGATATGGTCAATCAGATTGCGCAGTACCGTGTGTTCTCTACCATAGACCTTAAGTCCGCCTACCATCAACTCCCCATCCGCCCAGAGGACCGACAATACACGGCTTTTGAGGCGGATGGTCGTCTATACCAATTCCTCAGGGTTCCATTTGGTGTCACCAATGGGGTCTCGGTCTTCCAGCGTGCTATGGACCGAATGGTGGACCAGAACGGGTTGCGGGCTACCTTCCCGTACCTGGATAACGTCACCATCTGCGGCCATGACCAGCAGGACCACGACACGAATCTCCAACACTTTCTGCGCACCGCATCTCGCCTGAACCTGACCTATAACAGGGAGAAGTGCGTATTCCGTACGCGCATGTTATCCATCCTCGGATACGTGGTGGAAAACGGGGTCATTGGCCCTGATCCAGACCGTATGCGCCCCCTTACTGAACTTCCCTTGCCCGCTAGCACGAAAGCACTGAGGAGATGCCTCGGGTTCTTTTCGTACTATGCGCAGTGGGTCCCCAACTACACGGACAAAGCTCATCCGCTCATCAAGTCCACGACCTTCCCACTTACGCCGGAGGCCCAATTGGCCTTCAAGGCTTTGAAAAGCAACATCTCGAAAGCCACGATGCACGCGGTGGATGAATCCATCCCTTTCCAGGTGGAGAGTGATGCATCTGATTTCGCCCTAGCCGCCACACTAAACCAGGCAGGCAGGCCCGTCGCGTTCTTTTCCCGCACCCTTCAAGGCCCCGAAATTCGGCACTCAGCGGTGGAGAAGGAGGCTCAGGCCATTGTGGCGGCAGTCAGACACTGGCGCCATTACCTGGCGGGGAAGCGGTTCACCCTGATCACGGATCAACGATCCGTGGCGTTTATGTTCAGCAACACGCAGAGGGGCAAGATCAAGAACGATAAGATCTTGCGGTGGAGAATTGAGCTCTCCACCTATAATTACGATATTATGTATCGTCCAGGGAAGCTCAATGAGCCCTCGGATGCCCTCTCGCGCGGAACATGCGCCATCATGCAGGAGGACCGCTTGAAGGCCATCCACAATGATCTGTGTCATCCTGGAGTCACCAGTCTCTACCATTTCGTCAAAGCCCGCAACCTGCTCTACTCGGTGGAGGATGTCAGGTCAGTGACGAGAAGCTGTCGGATTTGCGCAGAATGCAATCCACACATTTATCGACCAGACCGGGCACAATTGGTCAAGGCCACTCGCCCTTTTGAGAGGCTGAGTGTGGATTTTAAGGGCCCCCTTCCCTCAACGGACCGGAACGTCTATTTCCTCAACATAATAGACGAGTACTCCCGGTTCCCGTTTGTTGTCCCCTGTGCGGACACGTCGACTGCCACCGTCATCAAGGCATTCAGTGAGCTTTTTACCCTGTTCGGGTACCCCTGCTACATTCATAGCGACAGGGGCTCGTCGTTCATGAGCAACGACTTGAGGCAATTCCTGCTCTCATTCGGGATTGCCTCTAGTAGAACCACGAGCTACAACCCTAGGGGTAACGGACAGGTGGGAAGGGAGAATGCTACAGTCTGGAAGGCTGTCCTACTGGCACTGAAATCCAGGGGCCTTCCAGTCTCCCGTTGGCAGGAGGTCCTTCCAAATGCGCTCCTTTCTATCCGCTCCCTCCTGTGTACGGCAACCAATGCTACTCCCCACGAGAGGATTTTCTCATTCCCTCGGAAGTCGGCCTCGGGGATCTCATTGCCAGCCTGGTTGACGTACCCAGGACCCGTCCTTCTGCGGCTACATGTGAGGGCTCGCAGGTCCGACCCCTTGGTCGAACCGGTCCAACTCCTCCACGCCAACCCTCAGTATGCCTATGTGGCATATCCTGACGGGCGAGAGGACACTGTCTCCATTAGAGACCTGGCGCCCGCAGGGGACGTAGCAACTCCTGTCGCTCCTATTCCCCCAGTCACGAATCCAGTACTCCTCATTGCTTCCCCAGACGTGGCGCGGTCAGCACCGGGACCAGTGCATAACAGTTCTACTCCCATGTACAGCTTGCCTGAGACTCGGAGATCGGCGCCACCACCGAAGGTTCCAGGATCCCCTGCACCATCGCCTCACCAGGGCCAACCGGCCCGGGAGTCCTTGAGGGGACAGCCGGACGATGTTTTGGAGAGAACGCCACCGCAAGCACCTGCTCCGGTTTCGCAACCGGTGTTGAGGAGATCACAGCGTCGGTGCGGTCCTCCAGACCGTCTGGACTTGTGAATTCTGTATATATGACCTGTTTTTTCTTGCACCCCGCCGCCTTTTGTTTTTAAAGGAGGGGTGAATGTGGTGAACCATCGTTGGTTACCACTGGGGGTTGTTATTATGTTACTGTTGGGCTAGGGTGTTGTTACTGTGGGGGTTGTACAATGTTGTTGGGTTATGGTGTTTACCTGTTATAAGTGTTATCATGGCACATCCCGGTGGGGCCCCGCCTCCGGTAGCGAGGTATAAGACCCTCTGCTCCGGCAGGACCCCTTCAGTCTGAACTGGTGTATTCGTGTTAGTAGTTCCATTGTTACACAATAAAAGCCTTCAATATCGAAGCCTTGGTTCCACGTGCTTGATTGTCGCGCATCAGAGCACGAGAGGTTTCACTTCAGGTGTGAGTGAACTGACCCTCGAGGAACTCTTATTCAAAACAAAGTTTAATTATGAATATTGTTCACATGTGCAGTAAGACAATAAGCAGGAACTTTCAACAATTACAAACAAGAAACACAACAACCACGATATTATATAACTCTGAAGGAAATATCTCGAGTGTGTTCCAACCAAAGCCAACATCCAATCCACAAAACCCTCCAAATCACCACAATACAGCAGAGGTTAATGCCGAATTATTACACGTGTCCAGCCTCCTGGGCTGAATGCTCAAAATCCCTTGAGAAACTCAGCAAAGGTTGTAGTCGAATCTATTTGGCAAACACAGCCTTTTAAAAAGAGAAGGACAGGGAGAGGGAGAGAGATTGCTTCTGAGCTTGCTGCTAAACTGCTTCTCAAATCTAAAGTAAAATACAAAAAAAAACTACCACCTGACTGCCACAGCTTAGCTCCACCTCCATGGAAGCTGCATGATTTAAAAAATAATTCATGAATGAACACTCACATGACAACATTAACACTCACGGTCTCAACTCAGCACTCCCCATGACCCCAACACTCTCTCTCTCACACCAACACTATCCTGTCACTTCAACACACTGCCTCACCTCAACTCACTCCCGCTCACCTCAATACTCCCCGTCCCCTCTCCACACAATCTCTATCACACAGACATTACACACTTTCTCCTCAACACTATCCGCCTCCCTTCTAAATTCTCCCCCTCACACCCGAATTCACCGCCTCCGATCCTCACCTCCCTTATCTCAAAACCCACCCCTCCTGATCTCAGCGACCACTCCTATCTAAACACTCCCAGCTCTCCTTAATACTCCCCCCACACATCAACACAGCCCTCCCACATGAACATCCCTCCTCTCAGCTCGACATGCCCCATCACCTTAACACTACCGTGCCTCAATGGAACAATGTCCCTCTCGTGACAAAGCTCTCTTCACACCTCAACACTCTCACCGCTCAACTCAGCACTCTCCTCAATCCTCAACACACACCCCCCCGTCTCAACACACGCCCCCACACCTCAACACACCCCGCCCCGGCCTCAACACACACCCCCCTGCCTCAACACACAGACCCCCCGCCTCAACACACACACCCGCGCCACAACACACCCCTCCACGCCGCAACAAACACCCCTCCCCGCATCAACACACACCCCCGCGCCTCAAGACACGCTCCCCGCCTCAACACACACCCCCCGCGCCTCAACACAGCCACCCCCCCCCCCGCCTCAACACACACCCCTCCGCCTCAACACACACGCCCCGCGCCACAACACACACCCCCGCACCTCAACACACAACCCCGCACCTCAACACACCTCCCCCCCGGTTCAACACACATCCCCCGCCTCAACACACGCCCCCCCGGTTCAACACACCCCCCCCCCCCCCGCCTCAACACCCCCCCCCGTCTCAACACACACCCCCGCCTCTCAACACACACCCCCGCCGCAAAATACACCCCCCTCTTGAAAAAACACCCCGCACCTCAACACACACCCCCCTCTTCAACAAACACCCCCCCGCCTCAACAGACAACCCCGCGCCTCAACACACCCCCCCCCCGCCTCAACACACACCACCCGCCTCAACAGACACCCCCCCGCCTCAACACACACCCCCCGCGCCTCAACACCCCCCCCGCCTCAAAACACCCCCCCGCCTCAACACACACCCCCCCCGCATCAACACCACCCCCGCCTCAACACACACACCCCCCACGCCTCAACACACACCCCCCCGCCTCAACATTCACCACCCGCCTCAACACACACCCCCGTGCCTCAACGCACTCACCCCCCGCCTGAACACAAACCCTGCCGCCTAAACACACCCCAGCCTGCCTCAAAACTCACCACCCGCCTCAACACCTCCCCCCCCCCGCCTCAACACACAAACCCCGGCCTCAACACACACCCCCGTGCCTCTACGCACACCCTTCCGCCTGAACACAAACCCCGCCGCCTCAACACACCCCACCCTGACACAACACACACCCCCCGCGCCTCAACACACACCCCCCGCGCCTCAACAAACACGCACCCGCCTCAACACACCCCCCGCGCCTCAACACACACATCCCCCGCCTCAACACACACAACCCCCGCCTCAACACACCCCCCCCGCCTCAACACACACACCCGCGCCTCAACACACCTCCCCTCCGCCTCAGCACACACATCCCCCGCCTCAACACACCTCCCCCCCCCCCGCCTCAACACACACCCCCCGCCTCAACACACCCCCCCGCGCCTCAACACACACAACCCCCGCCTCAACACACACTCCCCGCCTCAACACACACCCCCAAGCCTCAACACACACCCACCGCCGCCTCAACACACACCCCCCCGCGCCTCAACACACACCACCCCCGCGCCTTAACACACACCCCCCGCCTCAACACACGCACCCCCGCGCCTCAACACACACCACCCCCGCCACTGAACACACACCCCCCGCCTCAACACACACCCCCCGCGCCTCAACACACACCCCCCGCGCCTCAACACACACATCCCCCGCCTCAACACACACAACCCCCGCCTCAACACCCCCCCCGCCTCAACACACACACCCGCGCCTCAACACACCTCCCCTCCGCCTCAACACACACATCCCCCGCCTCAACACACCTCCCCCCCGCCTCAACACACACCCCCCCGCCTCAACACACACCCCCGCGCCTCAACACACACAACCCCCGCCTCAACACACACTCCCCGCCTCAACACACCCCCCCCGGCTCAACACACACCCACCCCCGCCTCAACACACCCCCCCCCCGCGCCTCAACACACACCACCCCCGCGCCTTAACACACACCCCCCCGCCTCAACACACGCACCCCCGCGCCTCAACACACACCACCCTCGCGCCTTAACACACACCCCGCACCTCAACACACACCCCCCTCTTCAACAAACACCCCCCCGCCTCAACACACAACCCCGCGCCTCAACACAACCCCCCCCCCCGCCTCAACACACACCACCCGCCTCAATACACACCCCCCCGCCTCAACACACACCCCCCGCGCCTCAACACCCCACCCCGGCCCCAACACACCCCCCCCGCCTCAAAACACACCCCCCGCCTCAACACCTCCCCCGCCTCAACACACACACGCCCCCCGCCTCAACACACACCCCCCCGCCTCAACATACACCACCCGCGTCAACACGCACCCCCGTGCCTCAACGCACTCACCCCCCGGCTGAACACAAACCCCGCCGCCTAAACACACCCCACCCTGCCTCAACACTCACCACCCGCCTCAACACACCCCCCCCCGCCTCAACACACAAACCCCCGCCTCAACACACACCCCCGTGCCTCTACGCACACCCCCCCGCCTGAACGCAAACCCCGCCGCCTCAACACACCCCACCCTGACACAACACACACCGCACTGCCTCAACACACACCCCCGCGCCTCAACAAACACACACCCGCCTCAACACACCCCCCGCGCCTTAACACACACAATCCCCGCCTCAACACACCCCCCCCGCCTCAACACACACACCCGCGCCTCAACACACCTCCCCTCCGCCTCACCACACACATCCCCCGCCTCAACACACCTCCCCCCCCGCCTCAACACACACCCCCCGCCTCAACACACCCCCCCGCGCCTCAACACACACAACCCCCGACTCAACACACACTCCCCGCGTCAACACACACCCCCCCGCCTCAACACACACCCACCCCCGCCTCAACACACACCCCCCCCCGCGCCTCAACACACACCACCCCCGCGCCTAAACACACACCCCCCGCCTCAACACACCCATCCCCGCGCCTCAACACACACCACCCCCGCCACTTAACACACACCCCCCGCCTCAACACACACCACCCGCGCCTCAACACACCCCCCCGCCTCAACACACACACCCCCGCCTCAACACACACCCCCCCCGCCTCAACACACACACCCCCGCCTCAACACACGACGCCACGCCTCAACACACCCCGCCCCCGCCTCAATACACAACCCCCCGCCTCAACACACACCCCCCTGCCTCAACACACAGACCCCCCGCCTCAACACGCACACCCGCGCATCAACACACCCCCCCACGCCTCAACAAACACCCCCCCGCCTCAACACACACCCCCGCGCCTCAAGACACACCGCCCGCCTCAACACACACCCCCCGCGCCTTAACACACACATCCCCCGCCTCAACACACACAATCCCCGCCTCAACACACCCCCCCCGCCTCAACACACACACCCGCGCCTCAACACACCTCCCCTCCGCCTCACCACACACATCCCCCGCCTCAACACACCTCCCCCCCCGCCTCAACACACACCCCCCGCCTCAACACACCCCCCCGCGCCTCAACACACACAACCCCCGACTCAACACACACTCCCCGCGTCAACACACACCCCCCCGCCTCAACACACACCCACCCCCGCCTCAACACACACCCCCCCCCGCGCCTCAACACACACCACCCCCGCGCCTAAACACACACCCCCCGCCTCAACACACCCATCCCCGCGCCTCAACACACACCACCCCCGCCACTTAACACACACCCCCCGCCTCAACACACACCACCCGCGCCTCAACACACCCCCCCGCCTCAACACACACACCCCCGCCTCAACACACACCCCCCCCGCCTCAACACACACACCCCCGCCTCAACACACGACGCCACGCCTCAACACACCCCGCCCCCGCCTCAATACACAACCCCCCGCCTCAACACACACCCCCCTGCCTCAACACACAGACCCCCCGCCTCAACACGCACACCCGCGCATCAACACACCCCCCCACGCCTCAACAAACACCCCCCCGCCTCAACACACACCCCCGCGCCTCAAGACACACCGCCCGCCTCAACACACACCCCCCGCGCCTCAACACAGCCATCCCCCCCCGCCTCAACACACACCCCCGCGCCTCAGGAAACACCGCCCGCCTCAACACACACCCCCCGCGCCTCAACACAGCCACCCCCCCGCCTCAACACACACCCCTCCGCCTCAACACACACGCCCCGCGCCACAACGCACAGCCCCGCACCTCAACACACAACCCCGCACCTCAACACACACACCCCCCGGTTCAACACACATCCCCCGCCTCAACACACACCCCCCCGGTTCAACACACCCCCCCCCCGCCTCAACACCCCCCCCCCCGTCTCAACACACACCCCCGCCCCTCAACACAAACCCCCGCCTCAAAATACACCCCCCTCTTCAACAAACACCCCCCACCTCAACACACACCCCCCTCTTCAACAAACACCCCCCCCCGCCTCAACACACAACCCCGCGCCTCAACACACCCCCCGCGCCTCAACACAGCCATCCCCCCCGCCTCAACACACACCCCCGCGCCTCAAGACACACCGCCCGCCTCAACACACACCCCCCGCGCCTCAACACAGCCACCCCCCCGCCTCAACACACACCCCTCCGCCTCAACACACACGCCCCGCGCCACAACGCACAGCCCCGCACCTCAACACACAACCCCGCACCTCAACACACCCCCCCCCCCGGTTCAACACACATCCCCGGCCTCAACACACCCCCCCGCGCCTCAACACACACAACCCCCGCCTCAACACACACTCCCCGCCTCAACACACACCCCCAAGCCTCAACACACACCCACCGCCGCCTCAACACACACCCCCCCGCGCCTCAACACACACCACCCCCGCGCCTTAACACACACCCCCCGCCTCAACACACGCACCCCCGCGCCTCAACACACACCACCCCCGCCACTGAACACACACCCCCCGCCTCAACACACACCACCCGCGCCTCAACACACCCCCCGCGCCTCAACACACACCCCCCGCGCCTCAACACACACACACCCGCCTCAACACACACAACCCCCGCCTCAACACCCCCCCCCCGCCTCAACACACACACCCGCGCCTCAACACACCTCCCCTCCGCCTCAACACACACATCCCCCGCCTCAACACACCTCCCCCCCCGCCTCAACACACACCCCCGCGCCTCAACACACACAACCCCCGCCTCAACACACACTCCCCGCTTCAACACACACCCCCCCGGCTCAACACACACCCACCCCCGCCTCAACACACCCCCCCCCCCCCCGCGCCTCAACACACACCACCCCCGCGCCTAAAACACACAACCCCCGCCTCAACACACGCACCCCCGCGCCTCAACACACACCACCCTCGCGCCTTAACACACACCCCGCACCTCAACACACACCCCCCTCTTCAACAAACACCCCCCCGCCTCAACACACAACCCCGCGCCTCAACACAACCCCCCCCCCGCCTCAACACACACCACCCGCCTCAATACACCCCCCCCCGCCTGAACACACACCCCCCGCGCCTCAACACCCCACCCCGGCCTCAACACACCCCCCCCGCCTCAAAACACACCCCCCGCCTCAACACCTCCCCCGCCTCAACACACACACACCCCCCCGCCTCAACATACACCACCCGCCTCAACACACACCCCCGTGCCTCAACGCACTCACCCCCCGGCTGAACACAAACCCCGCCGCCTAAACACACCCCACCCTGCCTCAACACTCACCACCCGCCTCAACACACCCCCCCCCCGCCTCAACACACAAACCCCCGCCTCAACACACACCCCCGTGCCTCTACGCACACCCCCCCGCCTGAACGCAAACCCCGCCGCCTCAACACACCCCACCCTGACACAACACACACCGCACTGCCTCAACACACACCCCACGCGCCTCAACACACACCCCCGCGCCTCAACACACACATCCCCCGCCTCAACACACACAATCCCCGCCTCAACACACCCCCCCCGCCTCAACACACACACCCGCGCCTCAACACACCTCCCCTCCGCCTCACCACACACATCCCCCTCCTCAACACACCTCCCCCCCCGCCTCAACACACCCCCCCGCCTCAACACACCCCCCCGCGCCTCAACACACACAACCCCCGACTCAACACACACTCCCCGCGTCAACACACACCCCCCCGCCTCAACACACACCCACCCCCGCCTCAACACACTCCCCCCCGCGCCTCAACACACACCACCCCCGCGCCTTAACACACACCCCCCGCCTCAACACACGCACCCCCGCGCCTCAACACACACCACCCCCGCCACTTAACACACACCCCCCGCCTCAACACACACCACCCGCGCCTCAACACACCCCCCCGCCTCAACACACACACCCCCGCCTCAACAAACACCCCCCTCCGCCTCAACACACACACCCCCGCCTCAACACACGACGCCACGCCTCAACACACCCCGCCCCCGCCTCAATACACAACCCCCCGCCTCAACACACACCCCCCTGCCTCAACACACAGACCCCCCGCCTCAACACACACACCCGCGCATCAACACACCCCCCCACGCCTCAACAAACACCCCCCCGCCTCAACACACACCCCCGCGCCTCAAGACACACCGCCCGCCTCAACACACACCCCCCGCGCCTCAACACAGCCATCCCCCCCCGCCTCAACACACACCCCCGCGGCTCAGGACACACCGCCCGCCTCAACACACACCCCCCGCGCCTCAACACAGCCACCCCCCCGCCTCAACACACACCCCTCCGCCTCAACACACACGCCCCGCGCCACAACGCACAGCCCCGCACCTCAACACACAACCCCGCACCTCAACACACACACCCCCCGGTTCAACACACATCCCCCGCCTCAACACACACCCCCCCCGGTTCAACACACACCCCCCCCCCCGCCTCAACACCCCCCCCGTCTCAACACACACCCCCGCCCCTCAACACAAATCCCCGCCTCAAAATACACCCCCCTCTTCAACAAACACCCCCCCCCGCCTCAACACACAACCCCGCGCCTCAACACACCCCCCGCGCCTCAACACAGCCATCCCCCCCCCCCGCCTCAAGACACACCCCCGCGCCTCAAGACACACCGCCCGCCTCAACACACACCCCCCGCGCCTCAACACAGCCACCCCCCCGCCTCAACACACACCCCTCTGCCTCAACACACACGCCCCGCGCCACAACGCACAGCCCCGCACCTCAACACACAACCCCGCACCTCAACACACACCCCCCCCCGGTTCAACACACATCCCCCGCCTCAACACACCCCCCCCGCGCCTCAACACACACAACCCCCGCCTCAACACACACTCCCCGCCTCAACACACACCCCCAAGCCTCAACACACACCCACCGCCGCCTCAACACACACCCCCCCGCGCCTCAACACACACCACCCTCGCGCCTTAACACACACCCCCCGCCTCAACACACGCACCCCCGCGCCTCAACACACACCACCCCCGCCACTGAACACACACCCCCCGCCTCAACACACACCACCCGCGCCTCAACACACCCCCCGCGCCTCAACACACACCCCCCGCGCCTCAACACACACACACCCGCCTCAACACACCCCCCGCGCCTCAACACACACATCCCCCGCCTCAACACACACAACCCCCGCCTCAACACCCCCCCCGCCTCAACACACACACCCGCGCCTCAACACACCTCCCCTCCGCCTCAACACACACATCCCCCGCCTCAACACACCTCCCCCCCCGCCTCAACACACACCCCCCCGCCTCAACACACACCCCCGCGCCTCAACACACACAACCCCCGCCTCAACACACACTCCCCGCCTCAACACACACCCCCCCGGCTCAACACACACCCACCACCGCCTCAACACACCCCACCCCCGCGCCTCAACACACACCACCCCCGCGCCTTAACATACACCCCCCCGCCTCAACACACGCACCCCCGCGCCTCAACACACACCACCCTCGCGCCTTAACACACACCCCGCACCTCAACACACACCCCCCTCTTCAACAAACACCCCCCCGCCTCAACACACAACCCCGCGCCTCAACTCAACCCCCCCCCGCCTCAACACACACCACCCGCCTCAATACACACCCCCCCCGCCTCAACACACACCCCACGCGCCTCAACACCCCACCCCGGCCCCAACACACCCCCCCCCGCCTCAAAACACACCCCCCGCCTCAACACCTCCCCCGCCTCAACACACACACGCCCCCCGCCTCAACACACACCCCCCCGCCTCAACATACACCACCCGCCTCAACACACACCCCCGTGCCTCAACGCACTCACCCCCCGGCTGAACACAAACCCCGCCGCCTAAACACACCCCACCCTGCCTCAACACTCACCACCCGCCTCAACACACCCCCCCCCCCGCCTCAACACACAAACCCCCGCCTCAACACACACCCCCGTGCCTCTACGCACACCCCCCCGCCTGAACGCAAACCCCGCCGCCTCAACACACCCCACCCTGACACAACACACACCGCACTGCCTCAACACACACCCCACGCGCCTCAACACACACCCCCGCGCCTCAACAAACACACACCCGCCTCAACACACCCCCCGCGCCTCAACACACACATCCCCCGCCTCAACACACACAATCCCCGCCTCAACACACCCCCCCCGCCTCAACACACACACCCGCGCCTCAACACACCTCCCCTCCGCCTCACCACACACATCCCCCGCCTCAACACACCTCCCCCCCCCGCCTCAACACACACCCCCCGCCTCAACACACCCCCCCGCGCCTCAACACACACAACCCCCGACTCAACACACACTCCCCGCGTCAACACACACCCCCCCGCCTCAACACACACCCACCCCCGCCTCAACACACACCCCCCCGCGCCTCAACACACACCACCCCCGCGCCTTAACACACACCCCCCGCCTCAACACACGCACCCCCGCGCCTCAACACACACCACCCCCGCCACTTAACACACACCCCCCGCCTCAAAACACACCACCCGCGCCTCAACACACCCCCCCGCCTCAACACACACACCCCCGCCTCAACACACACCCCCCCCGCCTCAACACACACACCCCCGCCTCAACACACGACGCCACGCCTCAACACACCCCGCCCCCGCCTCAATACACAACCCCCCGCCTCAACACACACCCCCCTGCCTCAACACACAGACCCCCCGCCTAAACACACACACCCGCGCATCAACACACCCCCCCACGCTTCAACAAACACCCCCCGCCTCAACACACACCCCCGCGCCTCAAGACACACCGCCCGCCTCAACACACACCCCCCGCGCCTCAACACAGCCATCCCCCCCCGCCTCAACACACACCCCCGCGCCTCAGGACACACCGCCCGCCTCAACACACACCCCCCGCGCCTCAACACAGCCACCCCCCCGCCTCAACACACACCCCTCCGCCTCAACACACACGCCCCGCGCCACAACGCACAGCCCCGCACCTCAACACACAACCCCGCACCTCAACACACACACCCCCCGGTTCAACACACATCCCCCGCCTCAACACACCCCCCCCCCCGGTTCAACCCCCCCCCCCCCCCCCGCCTCAACACCCCCCCCCCCCCCGTCTCAACACACACCCCCGCCCCTCAACACAAACCCCCGCCTCAAAATACACCCCCCTCTTCAACAAACACACCCCACCTCAACACACACCCCCCTCTTCAACAAACACCCCCCCCGCCTCAACACACAACCCCGCGCCTCAACACACCCCCCGCGCCTCAACACAGCCATCCCCCCCCGCCTCAACACACACCCCCGCGCCTCAAGACACACCGCCCGCCTCAACACACACCCCCCGCGCCTCAACACAGCCACCCCCCCGCCTCAACACACACCCCTCCGCCTCAACACACACGCCCCGCGCCACAACGCACAGCCCCGCACCTCAACACACAACCCCGCACCTCAACACACACCCCCCCCCGGTTCAACACACATCCCCCGCCTCAACACACACCCACGCCGGTTCAACACACACCCCCCCGCCTCAACAAACCCCCCGTCTCAACACACACCCCCGCCCCTCAACACAAACCCCCGCCTCAAAATACACCCCCCTCTTCAAAAAACACCCCCCACCTCAACACACACCCCCCTCTTCAACAAACACCCCCCCCGCCTCAACACACAACCCCGCGCCTCAACACACCCCCCCGCCTCAACCCACACCACCCGCCTCAACACACACCCCCCCGCCGCAACAGACACCCCCCGCGCCTCAACAACCCCCCCCCGCCTCAACACACCCCCCGCCTCAACACACACCCCCCCCACCTCAACACACACCCCCGCCTCAACACACACCCCCCCGCCTCAACACACACCACCCGCCTCAACACACACCTCCCCCCCCCGCCTCAACACAAACCCCCGTGCCTCAACGCACACACCCCCCGCCTGAACACAAACTCCGCCGCCTCAACACACCCCACCCTGCCTCAACACACACAACCCGCCTCAACACACACCCACCCCGCCTCAACACACACCCCCAAGCCTCAACACACCCCCCGTGCCTCAACGCAGACCCCCCCGCCTGACCACAAACCCCGCCGCCTCAACACACCCCACCCTGACACAACACACACCCCACCGCCTCAACGCACATCCCCCGCGCCTCAACACACACCCCCGCGCCTCAACACACACACCAGCCTCAACACACCCCCCCCCCCCCCGGCGCCTCAACACACACATCCCCGCCTCAACACACACACACCCCCGCCGCAACACACCTCCCCGCCTCAACACACACACCCGCGCCTCAACACACATCCCCTCCGCCTCAACACACACATCCCCCGCCTCAACAGACCTCCCCCCCACCTCAACACACACCCACCCCCGCCTCAACACACACCCCCCCGCGCCTCAACACACACCACCCCCGCGCCTTAACACACACCCCCCCGCCTCAACACACACCCCCCCCGCGCCTCAACACACACCAACCCCGCGCCTTAACATACACCCCCCGCCTCAACACACACCACCCGCGCCTCAACACCCCCCCCGCCTCAACACACACACCCCCGCCTCAACACACACCCCCCCGCCTCAACACATACCCCCCCCCCGCCTCAACACACACCACCCGCCTCAACACACACCCCCCCCGCCGCAACACACACCCCCCGCGCCTCAACACACCTTCCCGCCTCAAGACACCCCCCCCCGGCTCAACACACCCCCCGCCTCAACACCCCCCCCGCCTCATCACACACCCCCCCCCGCCTCAACACACACCCCCGTGCCTCAACGCACACACCCCCCGCCTGAACACGAACCCCGCCGCCTCAACACACCCCACCCTGCCTCAACACACACCACCCGTTTCAACACACACCCCCCCGCCTCAACACACACCCCCCGCCTCAACACACACCCCCCGCGCCTCAACGCACACCCCCCCGCCTGAACACAAACCCCGCCGCCTCAACACACCCCACCCTGACACAACACACACCCCACCCCCTCAACACACTCCCCCCGCGCCTCAACACACACCCCCCGCGCCTCAACACACACACACACCCGCCTCAACACCCCCCCCCGCGCCTCAACACACACATTCCCCGCCTCAACACACACACCCACCGCCTCAACACACCCCCCCGCCTCAACACACACACCCGCGCCTCAACACACCTCCCCTCCGCCTTAGCACACACATCCCCCGCCTCAACACACCTCCCCCCCGCCTCAACACACACCCACCCCCGCCTCAACACACACCCCCCGCGCCTCAACACACACCACCCCCGCGCCTTAACACATAACCCCCGCCTCAACACACACCCCCCCGCGCCTCAACACACACCCCCCGCCTCAATACACACCACCCGCGCCTCAACACACCCCCCCGCCTCAACACACACCCCCCCGCCTCAACACATACCCCTCCCGCCTCAACACACACCCCGACGCCTCAACACACACCGCTGCGCCTCAACACACAACCCCCCGCCTCAACATACAACCCCCCGCCTCAAACACAGCCACGCGCCTCAACAGACATCCCCGCGCCTCAACACACACCCCCCCGCCTCAACACACACCCCCCGCCTCAACACACCTCCCCCCGCGCCTCAACACACACAACGCCCGCCTCAACACAGCCCCCGCGCCTCAACACACCTCCCCCCCGCCTCAACACACACATCCCCGCGCCTCAAAACACACCCCCCTGCGCCTCAACACACACCACCCACGCGCCTTAACACACATCCCCCGCCTCAACAAACACCCCCCCGCCTCAACACCCCCCCCCGCCTCAACACCCCCCCCCCGCCTTAACACACACCACCCGCCTCAACACACACCTCCCCGCCTCAACACACCCCCCCTCAACACACAACCCCCGCGCCTCAACACACACCCCCGCGCCTCAACGCACACACCCCCCACCTGAACACAAACGCCGCCGCCTCAACACACCCCACCCTGCCTCAACACACAACCCCCCCCCCCGCCTCAAACCCCCCCCCCCCCCGCCTCAACACACACCCCCTCGGCTCAACACACACACCCCCCCCGTCTCAACACACACCCCCCCCGGCTCAACACACACTCCCCCGTCTCAACACACTCCCCCCCCGGCTCAACACACACCCCCCTCGTCTCAACATACACCCCCCCGCCTCAACACACACCCTCGGGCCTCAATACACACCCCCCCCTGCCTCAACACCCTCCCGGCGCCTCAACACACACACGCAGCCTCAACACACACCCCCGCGCCTCACACACACTACTGCGCCTCAACAAACACCCCCCGCGCCTCAACACACACACACCCGCCTCAAAACACACCCCCGCGCCTCAACACACACATCCCCCGCCTCAACTAACACACACCCCCCGCCTCAACACACACCCCCCGCCTCAACACACACATCCCCCGCCTCAACACACACACCCCCCTCCTCAACACACCCCCCCCCCCGCCTCGACACACACACCCGCGCCTCAACACACCTCCCCCCCGCCTCATCACACACATCCCCCGCCTCAACACACCTCCCCCCCGCCTCAACACACACCCCCCGCCTCAACACACACCCCCGCGCCACAACACACACAACTCCCGCCTCAACACACACCCCCCGCGTCAACACACACACCCGCCTCAACACACACACCCCCGCCCCTCAACACACACCACCCCCGCGCCTTATCACACACCCCCCGCCTCAACACACACCCACCCCGCGCCTCAACACACACCACCCCCGCGCCTTAACATACACCCCCCGCCTCAACACACACCACCCGCTCCTCAACACACCCCCCCGCCTCAACACACACACCCCCGCCTCAACACACACCCCTCCGCCTCAACACATACCCCTCCCGCCTCAACACACACCCCCGCGCCTCAACAGACGCCGCCGCGCCTCAACACACAACCCCCCCGCCTCAACACACAACCCACCGCCTCAAACACAGCCCCGCGCCTCAACAGAGATCCCCGCGCCTCAGCACAACGCCCACGCCTCAACACACACCCCCCTCCCGCCTCAACACACACCCCCTGCCTCAACACACACCCCCCCGCCTCAACACACACCCCCCGCCTCAACAAACACCCCCCCGCCTCAACACATACCCCCCGCGCCTCGACAGACGCCCCCCCGCGCCTCAATACACACACACACCCGCCTCAACACACACACCCCCTCCTCAACGCACATCCCCTTTCATCGCAATCCTCACCTCAACACTCAACTTCTCACATCTATATTCTCCCCAATGAGGTCAACATCACCCCTCTCAGCTCAACACAACTCTCCCCCTCCCACCTTAACATATTCCCCCCTCACATCAATCCTCCCACTCACCACTACATTACCCCACGCACCACAACACTACCCATCTCATCTCTATACTCCCCTCTCAGCTTCACACTCTCACCTCAACATCCCCAAGAGACAAATCTCCCGTCCCACACCGCATGGGAGTCGGAGCAGACGGGCACAGACCGTGTGAAGATCCTATTACCTCTGGTGGGATGATCCGATTCAGGGGTGAGCGCGGGGGACAAATCCCACCCTCTGTCTCACCACAACATTCTCCCCCCATTACGTCAGCTCTCCCTTCTCATCTCAGCACATTGCCTCACCTCAGCTCCCGCCATCTCACCTCAACTTCCCCCCCTCTAACCTCAACAAACCCCCCCCCCCCTCATCTCAATACACCCCCTCATGTCATCACTCTCCCTCTCACATCCACACGCCCCTTTCACCTCAAAAACCTCTCTCTCTCACATCAACAATTTCCTCTCATCTTAACATTCCCCGGCTGGTCACCGGTCTCTCTCTCAAATCCTCACTCCCCCCTCGAACTCAACAATCTCCATCTCACCTCAACACTGTCTGTCTCTGACCCACTCTCCTCCTTCACACCTCAATAATCTCCATCTCACCTCAACACTCCCAGAATCACCTCAACACTGTCTGTCTCTGACCCAGTCTCCTCCTTCACACCTCAACAATCTCCCTCTCATCTCAACTCTCCCAGAATCACCTCAACACTGTCTGTCTCTGACCCACTCTCCTCCTTCACACCTCAACAATCTCCATCTCACCTCAACACTGTCTGTCTCTGACCCACTCTCATCCTTCACACATCAACAATCTCACCTCTCATCTCAACACTCCCAGAATCACCTCAACACTGTCTGTCTCTGACCCAGTCTCCTCCTTCACACCTCAACAATCTCACCTCTCACCTCAACACTCCCAGAATCACCTCAACCCTCTCCGTCTCTGACCCACTCTCATCCTTCACACCTCAACAATCTCCGTCTAACCTCAACATTGTCTGTCTCTGACCCACTCTCCTCCTTCACACCTCAACAAACTCACCTCTCATCTCAACTGTCTCCTCTCATCTCAACACTGACCCACTCCTCAACATTTTCCACCCTCACCCCATCACTCACACTCCGCTCAAGATATCCCCCTCCTCATGATGCTCCCCCGCTCACATCAACATTCCCCCTCCAACCTCAACACAATCCCTGGCCTCAACAACCCCGTTCACTTACTCTGCCCTGCACTCTCCCCATCTCACCCGAACAATCTGCTCGCACCCTCTCTCCCCCGCTCGCACCCGCACTCCCCACCCCCTCTCGCACCCGCACTCCACCCCCTCTCGCACCCGCACTCCACCCCTCCTCACCCACACTCCACCCCACTCGCACCCGCACTCCACCAGACCCTCGCACCCACACTCCACCAGCCCCCCGCACCCGCACTCCACCCCCCGCTCGCACCCACATTCCACCCCCCCTTCTCGCTCGCACTCCACCCCCCTCCTGCGCCCGCACTCCACCCCCCCTCCTGCATCTGCACTCCACCTCCCCCTCGCACCCGCACTCCAACCCCCCTCGTACCCGCCCTCCACCCCCTCCTACACCCGCACTCCAACCCCCTCGCACCCGCAGTCCACCCCCCTCACACCCGCACTCCACCACTCCCCTCGCACCCGCATTCCACCCCCCTTCGCACCCGCACTCCACACCCCCCTCGCACCCGCACTCCAGCCTCCCTCGCACCCGCACTCCATCCCCCCCTCGCACCCGCACTCCACCCCCCCTCGCACCCGCACTCCACCCCCCCTCGTACCCGCACTCCACCCCCCTCGCAGCCGCCCTCCACCCCCCTCCTGCACCCGCACTCCACCCTCCCTCCTGCAGCCGCACTCCAACCCCCTCCCAAGAAGGAGACGTTGTCTACATGGACTGCAGCAAGGCTTTTGACGAGGCACCACATGTAAGGCTGTTGCATCAGGTTCACCTCACGGGATCTAGGGTGAGGCATCTAAATAGATACAAAACTGCGTTCTTGACAGAAGCTAGAGAGTGATTGCAGATAACTGTTTTTCAAACTGGAGACCTGTGACAAGTGCTGTGCCTCAGGGATCAGTGCTGGGTCCACTGTTATTTGTCATTTAATTAAGGATTTGGATAAGAATATAGGAGGCATCGTTCGCACGTTTGCAGATGACACTAAGATTGGTGGCATAGTGGAAAGTGAAAAATGTTATCTCCAATTGCAACGGGATCTTGATCAATTGGGTCAGTGGGCTGATGAATGGCAGATCGAGTTTAATTTAGACAAATGCGATATCATGCATTGTGGTAGATTGAACCAGGGCAGGACTTACTCAGTTAATGGTAGGGCGTTGGGGAGAGTTACAGATCGAGGGGTCCATGTTCATAGCTTCTTGAAAGTGGAGTCACAGATGGACAGAGTGGTGAAGAAGGCATTCGGCATTCTTGGTTTCATCGGTCAGAACATTCAATACAGGAGTTGGAATGTCTTGTTGGATTTGTACAAGACATTGGTAAGGCCACACTTCGAATACTGTGTGCAATCCTGGTCACCCTATTATAGAAAGGATTTTATTAAACTACAAAGAGTGCAGAAAAGATTTACTGGGATGATCCCGGGACTTGATCGATTGAGTTACAAAGAGGGGCTGGATATACTGGGACTTTTTTCTCTGGATCGGAGGAGGCTGAGGGGTGACCTTTTAGAGATCTATAAAATAATGAGGGGCACAGATCAGCTCGATAGCCAATGTCTTTTCCCAAATGTAGGGGAGTCTAAAACTAGAGGGCATAGTTTTAAGGTGAGAGGGGAGAGATACAAAAGGGTCCAAAGGGGCAATTTTTTCACACAGAGCGTGGTGAGTGTCTGGAACAAGCTGCCAGATGTAGTAGGAGAGGCGGGTACAATTTTGTCTTTTAAAAAGCATTTAAATTGTTACATGGGCATGATGAATATAGAGGGATATGGGCCAAACGCGGGCAATTGGGATAAGTTTGGGGTTTAAACAAAACGGGTGGCATCGACAAGTTGGTCCGAAGGCCCTGATTCCATGCAGTAAACCTCTATGACTCTATCTTTTCATGTACCTTAATGGTCCTGGCAGCATTTTTTGTTTGTTTTTTTTTGTTCCACTGGAGCAAGCTGAGGGGGAGTGATGAGAGGCAGCAGTGCTGGTGAGAGATTGATAGAATTGTCTATTTATTTAATTAGTCAGCGAAGTGTGTGTTTTTTATTTGGCCTTTACTTTTGCAGTACAATTTAAAGTTCAAAGTGAAAACTGGAAGTGGGCTGCTAAGGAGTCTGGGAAGGGTTTTTATTTTAACTTTAAAAGTCAGTTACCTGGGAGGTTCCCCCTCATTGTTCCACTGGAGCAAGCTGAGAGGGAGTGATTAGAGGCAGCAGTGCTGGTGAGAGATTAATTGAATTGTTTATTTATTTAATTAGTCAGCTCAGTGTGTGTTTTGTTTTGGCCTTTACTTTTGCAGTAGAATTTTAAGTTCAAAGTGAAAACTGGAAGTGGGCTGCAAAGGAGTCTGGGAAGGGTTTTTTAAGCGCGTGAAGTATAAAAGGTAGGCTGCAGTATACAGCGGGCAGCGTCGGGAGCGGGCAGTGGAGTGTGTGGGAAGCAGAGTGTGAGCTATCAGGGCTTTGGCTCACCGGGCTTCGGCGAAGGCGAGGAAGGTTGTTTGTTTTTCTTCTGTTACACCCCCTTTTTTGATTTATCTCCCAAAAACTAAAAAGGACATGGCTGGTATGAGTGGGAGGCCAGTATACTGCATTCGTTGTGGGACGTGGGAGTTCCTGGAGACGACTTGCCTCCCGGAAGTCCATATCTGTGCCAGATGTGTGGAACTGCAACTCCTGAAGAATCGTGTAAGGGAGCTGGAGCTGAGGCTCGATGAACTCAGTTTAGTTAGGGAAAATGAGAGATTAATAGATAAAAGTTATAGTCAGGTAGTGACACCAGGGTCTCGGAAGGAAGACACGTGGGTCACAGTTAGGAGGGGTGATAGTCAGAAGGGTGATATGCCAGAAAGTACCCCAGTGGCAGTCTCCCATAAAAGAAAGGGATGGGCAACAGATGGGAGAAGGGAAGGGAGTGAGCAGTCTGTGGAGCGATCCCATGTGGTTGTCCCCCTCCAAAATAGGTATATTGTTTTGGATTCTGTGGAGGGGGATGACCCTCCAGGGGTACGCCACGAGGACCAGATCGCCTCCACGGAGACAGGCTCAGGGGTCCAGAAGGGAAAGAAGGGGTTTAGGAGACCGATAGTTGTGGGGGACGCAATGGTTAGAGGCACGGACAGGCGGGTCTGTGGGAGTGAACGAGAATCCAGGATGGTAGTCTGCCTCCCTGGTGCCGGGGTACTGGATGTCTCCGAGAGGGGAGGAAGCATATTTAAAAAGGAAGGTAGTCAAACGGATGTGATTGTACACATTGGTGAAAATGATGGAGGTAGGAAGAGCAGGGGGGTCATACGAGAGAAATTCAGGGAGTTGGGTGCTAGGCTAAAAGGTAAGGCCTCCAGGGTAGCAATCTCTGGACAGCTCCCGGTGTCGAGTGCTAGTGAGGCTCGGAACCGGGAGATTCTACAGTTGAATGCGTGGCTAAAGAACTAGTGCAAGAGGGAGGGTTTTTAATTCATAGATAACTGGGAAATCTTCAAGTCAGGATGGCAACTGTACAGAAAGGATGGGTTACACCTGAACTGGAAGGGAGCCAATATCCTGGCTGGGAGTTTTGCTAGAGTGTTTCGGAAGGATTGAAACTAGTGTGGCAGGGGGGTGGGGAACAAAACAGTAGGTCAGTAAATACTGAGGCTGGGGTTGAGCTGGGGGCCAGGGCAAGGCTCGCTAAGAAGAGGAGCACTCTGGAGGAGGATGACCTGAGTGGGCCTGGAGGTCTGGAGTGCATCTGCTTCAATGCGAGGAGCGTAACGGGTAAAACAGACGAACTTAGGGCCTCAATGCTTATGCGGATTTTGGATGTGGTTGCGGTGACGGAAACTTTGTTAAAAGAAGGAAAGGACTGGCAGCTGAATATTCCGGGGTATAAGTGTTTTCGGCGAGACAGAGGAGGGGCTAAAAAAGGTGGGGGAGTAGCGATATTAGTTAAGGAGCATATTACCGCGGTGCAGAGGACAGACAACTTAGAGGGGTCATGTGCTGAGTCGCTGTGGGTGGAACTCAGAAACAGGAAGGGTGCAGTCACTATGCTGGGGGTGTACTACAGACCACCCAACAGCCCACGGGAAGTGGAGGAAAGGATATGTCAGGAGATTCTGGATAGGTGCAGAAAAAATAGGGTTGTTGTAGTGGGAGATTTTAATTTCCCTGGCACAGACTGGAAAGTGCTGAGAGCTGGGGGTCCGGACGGGGAGGAATTTGTAAAATGCGTACTGGAAGGTTCTTTGGAACAGTATGTAGATAGCCCGACTAGAGAGGGGGCTATACTGGACCCAGTTCTGGGAAATGAGCCCGGTCAGGTCGTCAAAGTTTCGGTAGGGGAACATGTGGCAAATAGTGACCACAACTCTGTTAACTTTAGGAGAGTAATGGACAAGGATGAGTGCTGTCCTCCGGGCAGGGGGCTAAATTGGGGGAAGGCTAACTATAGCCGGATTAGGCAGGAATTGGTGGATGTTGATTGGGAGAGGATGTTCGAGGGTAAGTCCGCGTCTGGCATGTGGGAGTCTTTTAAGGAACTATTGATAAGGCTGCAGGATAGACATGTGCCTGTAAAAAGGAAAGATCGGAAAGGTAGGATTCGAGAGCCGTGGATAACCAGGGAAATTGAGGATCTGATTCAAATGAAAAGGGAGGCGTACGTTAAGTCCAGGCAACTGAAAACAGATGGAGCTCTGGAGGAAGACAGAGAGAATAGGAAAGATCTCAAACGGGGAGTTAGAAGGGCAAAAACAGGTCACGAGATGTTGTTGGTAGGCAGGATTAAGGAGAATCCTAAGGCATTCTATTCATACGTTAGGAACAAAAGAGTTGTCAGGGAGAAAATCGGACCTCTCAGGGACAAAGGAGGGGAATCATGCTTAGAACCCAAGGGAACAGGGGAGATCTTAAATGAATACTTCACGAAGGAGAGGGGCGTGTTAACCGGGAGTGTCTCGGAGGGAGGTGTTGACCCGTTAGAGAAAATCTCCATTAAAAGAGAGGAAGTGTTAGGTTTTTTAGGGAACATTAAAACTGACAAAGCCCCAGGGCCTGATGGCATGTATCCTCGACTACTCAGGGAGACGAGAGATGAAATTACTGGGCCTCTGACGGAAATCTTTGTCGCTTCTTTGGACACGGGTGAGGTCCCTGAGGATTGGAGGATAGCGAATGTGGTCCCGTTGTTTAAGAAGGGTAGCAGGGATAACCAGGAAATTATAGGCCGGTGAGTTTGACGTCCGTGGTGGGGACGTTGTTGGAGAGAATTCTTAGAGACAGGATGTATTTGCATTTAGAACGGAACAATCTCATTAGTGACAGGCAGCATGGTTTTGTAAGAGGGAGGTCGTGCCTTACAAATTTGGTGGAGTTTTTTGAGGAAGTGACAAAAACGGTTGATGAAGGAAGGGCCGTGGATGTCGTCTAATGGATTTCAATAAGGCATTTGACAAAGTCCCACATGGCAGGTTTGTTAAGAAGGTAAAGGCTCATGGGATACAAGGAGAAGTGGCGAGATGGGTGGAGAACTGGCTTGGCCATAGGAGACAGATGGTAGTGGTCGAAGGGTCTTTTTCCGGCTGGAAGTCTGTGACCAGCGGTGTTCCGCAGGGCTCTGTACTGGGACCTCTGCTGTTTGTGATATATATAAATGATTTGGAAGAAGGTGTAACTGGTGTAATCAGCAAGTTTGCGGATGGCACGAAGATGGCTGGACTTGCGTATAGCGAAGAGCATTGTCGGGCAATACAGCAGGATATAGATAGGCTGGAAAATTGGCCGGAGAGGTGGCAGATGGAGTTTAATCCGGATAAATGCGAAGTGATGCATTTTGGAAGAAATAATGCAGGGAGGAGTTATACAATAAATGGCAGAGTCATCAGGAGTATAGAAACAGAGAGGGACCTAGGTGTGCAAGTCCACAAATCCTTGAAGGTGGCTACACAGGTGGAGAAGGTGGTGAAGAAGGCAGATGGTATGCTTGCCTTTATAGGACGTGGTATAGAGTATAAAAGCTGGAGTCTGATGATGCAGCTGTATAGAACGCTGGTTAGGCCACATTTGGAGTACTGCGTCCAGTACTGGTCGCCGCACGACCAGAAGGACGTGGAGGCGTTGGAGAGAGTGCAGAGAAGGTTTACCAGGATGTTGCCTGATATGGAGGGTCTTAGCAATGAGGAGAGATTGGGTAGACTGGCTTTGTTCTCCTTGGAAAGAAGGAGAATGAAGGGAGATCTAATAGAGGTGTCCAAGATTATGAAGGGTATAGATAGGGTGAACAATGGAAAGCTTTTTCCCAGGTCGGAGGTGACGATCACGAGACGTCACGGGCTCAAGGTGAGAGGGGCGAAATATAACTCAGATATCAGAGGGACGTTTTTTACACAAAGGTTGGTGGGGGCCTGGAATGCGCTGCCAAGTAGGGTGGTGGAGGCAGGCACGCTGGCATCGTTTAAGACTTACCTGGATAGTCACATGAGCAGCCTGGGAATGGAGGGATACAAACGATTGGTCTAGTTGGACCAATGAGCGGCACAGGCTTGGAGGGCCGAAGGGCCTGTTTCCTGTGCTGTACTGTTCTTTGTTCTTTGTTCTATGTGGTTGAGATTGTGCAAAAGGTGCTTTAGAATGTATCGATCCCCATGTTGTACCTGACCTGGGAGTGTTTGATCGGGACAGTGCAGAGGGAGCTTTACACTGTATCTAACACCGTGCTGTGCCTGTCCTGGGAGTGTTTGGTGGGGACAGTGTAGAGGGAGTTTTATTCTGCATCTAACCCCGTGCTGTGCCTGTCCTGAGGGTTTTTGATGGGGACAGTGTAGAGGGAGCTTTACTCTGAATCTAACCCCGTGTTGTACCTGTCCTGGGAGTGTCTAATGGGGAACAGTGTAGAGGGAGCTTTACTCTGTATCTAACCCCGTGCTGTATTTTTTGGGAACGCGAAGAGATCTAATATTGTCTCAGCGCAGTAAAGGTTGATGGAAGAGTGCAGTGGCATTATTCTGTGTCCAATTGGCCTGTACCTGCTCCAGGAGAAATATATAAGGACAGTGTAGCATTACTTTTATTCTGCAGGAAGCCCCCCTCCCACCCACCCACCCGCTCCCCCCCCCCACTCCACACCACACACAGCCCTCCACCCGCCCCCCAGTCCACACAACTCAAACATCCACCCGTTGTCCCTGCCCTGGGTGTGTTTGCTGGGGAAATTGTAGTTGGAGTTTTATCTTGTGTTTCCTCTATGCTACACCTGTTTCTGCATATGCAGAAATAACCTGATTCTTATTGGAACCAGGTATTTCGGAACAGCAGTGACCGCACTCTCCTTTCACAACCTGCACAGATACATTACTGAATTGCTCTGATTGTCAATACACATCCAGGTGCATGGATAACCTCATCCCCACTGCCTTTACCTTCCAGGTGTATCACCAACTTCATTCTTATTACCAACTGACAAACAGATACATCACTGACCTCACTCTTATTGTCGCTCCTGATTCCCTGCGACCCCCACGTTACAAAATGAATAAAGGCAACACAGCAGCAGCGTCACACAAACTGTCTCAAAAACCTTCAGCTCCTTCAATCATTCTGATCCTGGGCTGATCTCAACAACATAAAGTTTGAATGCAGAATGTAAGTTTGTTCCTCCACGAATACACTTGGTTTAAATAATTGCGGAACAGAGTATCTATTTCAGGTCAAGCAGAGGTGGCAGTGTGGGAGCATGGTGCTAAATATCAGAATTATCTGTATCAATATCTGACTGCTCAGAGACCGGAATTAAAATAAATATATTCACTGCATGTGAAACATGTATAAAATGTAATGCATTAAAAAGTTACGGCTGGTGTTCAGTGACTGGAACTAATGTTATTCACCTTGAGATCTCTATAAATGTACCTCTTTTTTTCTGTACAGTCAGTTGGAGAAACGGATTTCAAAATGTTTTTCAATTAGATAATATAAGATCTCCACATGCATTTTCACAAATTCCCTCAATAAATCCCCAGCTGAATTTAACATGGCAATCCGCACCAATTCAATTCTGGATTTCACTCTGCGTGAGATGTCAGCACCTCCGGGAATGTCACCCCGCTTGGTTAACGCTGACACACAGACTCACTGTTACTGGGAGATATTGCAAAATGTTCTTGTGTTGGATAGGGTCATCTCATTGTCCCAATATTGCAAACAATCACAATATGGAACAAGTTCTCACTTCTACACAGGACAATTGTTCTCCATTTGGCATGGATTGCAATCAGTTGGTCAATCTGATTTACTTTACTGGGGCACTCTTCACATACAACAGAAAATGTTTGCAATTAATTCATTAGAATTCCAAAGTGTCTGAACTCTATTTAGGAAAGATCTGAAGGAGTATTTCACAAACTATTACAACAAACTAACAGAAGACCGTTATTACGAAAGCACGAGTGGAAAATATCATTATCAGTGAGGCTGCCCTGGGATTACTTCATGAACACTGATGGAAACGTGTTTGATACAGAAGATACACGTCCCTTTTATCAGCCTGTTTGAATTGGCAGTGCAGCAAGACCATATACTTTACCCAGTGCTGTCCCTATCCTTGGAAATGTTCAATGGAAGCACAATTTACAGTAACCCAATGGCAAATACAGAAACATAGTTCAGAATGGGATTCGACACTGAGTAAACACCCTTTGCAGTGAACTATTCAATGGGACACTGCAGAGTGAGCTTTGCTCTGTCTGCAATCCCGTGCGTAACTGTTCAGGGAGGGTTTCAGAGGGCAGTATCAAGAGGAGATGTATCTGTATTGAACTTTGCTTCACCCATATCTGGGAGTTTTTTCTGGCAATATACAGGAAGCTCAGAACTATATGTATCACTGTGTCCACCTGCGCTCGAGTTCCTGATGGGACAGTGGAGAGAGATTTTCTGTGTACCTTACCCTGTGCTGCTCTTGCTCAGGTCTTTAGTGTTTGGACCGTGCATGCGGACATTTTTTGTGCATCTCACCCTTGCTACACCTTCACTGGAGTTCTTGGTGAAACAGTGTGATGGGAGGTTTCTGGAAATCTCAGCCTGAGCTACATCTGAACTCACACTAGTTGATGGGGGTGGTGCAGAGAGAGGTTTACCCTGTGAATGGTTGATGGGCGCAGTCTTGCGGACTATCAGGTCTGAATTTGGATATGGGACCATGAATAATTCTCTGAATTGAACCTGCACGTTACTAGCTTCGGGATTAGCGGGCCGGACAGTTTAGAGGTGCGGTTGTTATGTGGGCAATACCCCGACACTCTAAGTCTGAAGCTTACGTTGGAGTGTTTAATGGATGGTGCTAATAAAATTTGCCCCGTGCTAAGCTGCCCTCTCGCTGCCCGCCTCACTTGGGTTGGTATACCGAAGAGGCACTTTGCATCTTACCGCTGCTACAAATACACTGGGAGTAGGAGGTGGACGAGTATACAGTGTTACAACTCCATGTTCTCCTTCTCAACACAACACTCCCCTCAGATTAACACAAACCCCTCACACAAGCACATCCATTTCTCTCCGAATAACACACTTTCACCTCAAAATGATCCCTTCAATTCATCCCTCTCTCAAATCAACACCACCCCCTCACCTCAGCACTTAATGTCCTCACCTCAAAACACTCCCCTCACTTGAACGCTCTTCCCACATCAACACTCCACCCTCACCTCAACTCCCCCCTCTCACCGCAACACGTCTCCTCTCAGCTGCATACTCCTCCATTCAGCGAGATTAAATGTCAAGGAGACAGCAGCAATATGAAGAAGCCTTTGCAATGTAGTGACGAGTGGAATCTTTAATGTACTGTCTGACCCTTCAACAGGAAATTGAATGGGATGTTGAAGGGACAATATTTACAGCGTTAAGGGAGAGAGAGACAGCAAATCAGCCATTATCTAATAGACTAGAGGAACAGGCTAGAGCCACAATGGCCTAATACGTCTCATTTTTCGGTATAAGTGCTGTAAAAGAAACTTTATCTCCCATCGGTCCATGTACTACAACTTTCCTGAGAGTCTTTGATGGGGACAGAGGTAGCTTAACGCTTTATCTAACCCCGTGCTATACCTGTCTTGGGAGAGTTTGATGGGAACAGTATAGAGGGAGATTTATTCTGCATTTAACCACGTCCTCTCCCTAACCTGGGACTTTTTGATGGGGACAGAGGGAGCTTAACTCTATATCTAACCCAGTGCTGTAGCTGTCTTGGGAGTGTTTGATATGGACAGGATAGAGGGAAATTTACTCTGCATATAACCACGTACTGTCCCTATCCTGGGAGTGTTTGATGAGGACAATGTCGAGGCAGGCTTATTATGTATCTCTGCCCCCCCCCTCCCCCGCCCCACACACAAACACACCCCGTGCTATACCTGTTCTGGGAGTGTTTAATGGAGAGATTGAAGAGGTAAACTTACTGTGATTATCCCCGTGCTGTACACCTCTCGGGAGTGTTTGATGGGGACATTGGAGAGGGAAACTTACTTTGCACCGAAACCTGTCCTGTACATTGCCCCGCTCCTCAAAGTTCCCACCTCAATTTGGCATGGCCAATCCAACTGACTCCCCCATCTTTGGACTGTGGGAGGAAGCCGGATTACACAGAGGAAACCCATGCAGACAGGGGAGAACGTGAAAACTCCACACAGACAGTGAGCCAAGGCTGGAATCGAACCCGGGCCTTTGGCGCCGTGAGGCAGCAGTGCCAACTACTGTGTTACTGTGCCACTCCCTGAACTGAACACATCCCCACTCACCACAAAATTCCCCTCACACTTTCACACTCCCACTTTCACCTCAACTCTCCCTCCTCTCACATCAACACGCTCCCCCCTCACCTGCACATACTATGCATCTCAACCTCTGCTACAGGTGCACTGGAGATGCGTGGTGAACAGTGTAGTGGGAAATATTTTGTGTATCTAGGCATGTGCTACATCTGCAATTGGGATATTTAATGGGAGATTGTAGAGGCAGCTCACCCTTGTAAATCTTTGATGGATGCAAGCTTGCGGGATATCTCGCCTAAAGGTTGTCTGTCTAATCCTCGGAGCTGAATCTTCACTTGACCAACCACGGGACTGCCTGGTCAAACAGTTAAGATAATGTGTTTAAGGGCTGTCACCGTATGACAGTGTGAAGAGACAGACCGACTTCACGCTGAATCCATGCAGCAAAAATTCTGGGACAGTTTGATGGATCAGTGTGTATTGATATAACACTTGTTCCCCTCTGATCTGAAGTGTCCCCCACCCCCGTCACATCAACACGCTCCCTCTCACCTCATCACACCACCTCTCACCTCAACTCCCACAATCCACAGCAACACCCCTCACCTCAACACTGACCCTCTCACCTCAAAATTCCCCTTCACCTCAACACTCTCTCTCTCACCCCACTCACATCAAAAATAGGATTGACCTTGTGAGTTCCTTCAATCATTCCAATCCCAGGCTGTCATCAACTGCATAAAGTTTCACTGCGCAACGTCTGTCTTTTCCTCCATGAATACACTAGTGTTGAATAATTTCTGAATAGAATATCTATTTCAGGTCAGGCAAAGGTCGCGGCGTTGAAGCATGATGCTAAGTACCAGAATTATCTGTATCAATGTCCGATTTCTCCATGTCCCGTGTTACATTGATTTAGATAAGAATTTAGGAGGCATGGTTCGTAAGTTTGCAGATGACACCAAGATTGGTGGCACAGTGGACAGTGAAGAAGGTTATCTCAGATTGCAACTAGTTCTTGTTCAACTGGACCTTTGGGCTGGCAAATGGCAGATGGAGTTTAATGTAGATAAATGCGAGGTGATGCATTTTGGTAGATCGAATCAGGCCAGGACGTACTGAGTTAATGGTAGGGCGTTGGGGAGAGTTACATAACAAATAGATCTCGGGCGGGGGTGAGGAAAATACAGACATTGACAGCAATACAGAGCTGTGTGTTGAAGTGAGGTGGTGGGATGAGACACAGGATCAGGGGGCTGTCCAGTTTGGAGTCAGTGCCCAGCTCCATGTCTCTGGAGAAAAACACAGCCCCCTGGGATTCCTGATTTACTGAAATAAACAACTAAATATACAAATAAATAAATGTTGGGAGGCTGACTTTAAAAAGGTTTCCCCAAGGGATGGACACAACTTGTTCCCAGTTTAAAGAGGGGTGTTTACCTCTTTCTGTGACTGAGATGTTCTCTATTCAGACTCGGAATATACATGGCGTTCAGTGGCTGGGTGGGCGGATTACACCAGGCATGAGGCTGGGAGAATTACATTTCTCCCCTTTGTCCCGTCCGGATATCGTCAAATTGTTGCCCACGGGACCCGGCTGTGCATCAATAACGAGCTGCCTTTCCAGAACTGCAACTTGTAAACACGCACATTTAAAATCGAACTGGCTCCGCGACTGGAAAACACTTGGGAGGGACGAGGGAGGGATGGGATTAAAATTCCCCGTCGTTGACAATGGCTTGTTTCCAATTCCGGAGTCCTGATTGTGTTTTTGGATGGGGAGGTGTGGATTGGAGAATAGCCGGGGCAGGGGGTCGGATCAGCTGTTTACTATCACTGCCTCTGTCGCTCCAGCTTTCCGGGCTGGAGAGAATTGTTGTGTTTCACTGGAATGGAGCAAATCCTGCTCTTTGCCCCAAGGTTTAATGCAGCCTCCGTGACCAGGCCTCAATTCAAACCCGAATGCAGCAGAAACAGATGGAGAGAGACAGAGAGGGAGAGTAGAAACGAAGCGGATATAAAAACAGCTGGATTTGGTGAGTTAAACAGAGGCTGTTAGTGGGAGCGGGGCTTCAATGAGGGATTCAGCCTCCATTTGAATTCTGAGTTTTGTGTTGGGAGCACGTCTCTGTCTCTTTTTCTCATGCCCTCTCTCAATCTGACACTCTCTCTCTCTCTGTTTATCTGTTCCAATCTATCTCTGTCGGTTGCTTTCTCTTTTTCTCTCTGCTTCATTCTCTCTGTTGCTGCCCGTAAACGTTTACTTAATAATAAAACCTTTGCAACCACATGTCTGCTATTAATTTCGACATGACAGCAATCGTGCAGAAAGAGACGGGGAGAGAGAGAGAGAGAGAGATCCTTTCTGAGTAAGCCCGCACTGAATTTTAAAATTCCCACTATTTTTGGTATCTTCGTATGTAATGGGTGATTGCAGAACTCCAAAATTACAATAATGAGGTCACATTATACGTTGCACCGGGAGGAAACTCCCCAAGTATGGATGAAGGCGCTCTGATTCGGCCTCAATTCAAGGTCCAATCTCAGGACCCTCAGGATGCCTGTTACACTTGCTTTATTCCCGAACAATGTCAGTGTTGAAATGATCAACTCAATGATTAATCTAACATAATGTAACAACTGTAACATCCCAAAGTTTGCAGAATGTAACATTGGGTGGGAGGGTGAGCCGTGACGAGATGCAGGGATCCTTCAGAATGATCTGGACAGGTTGGTTGAGTGGACAAATCAATGGCAGATGCAGTATAATTTGGATGAATGTGAGGTTATTCACTTTGGAAGCAAAAACAAGGCAGCAGATTACTACCTGATTGGCTGTAAATTGGAAGAGGGCAGTGTGCAGCGGGACCTCGTTGTCCTTGTGCACCAGTCACTGAAGGTAAGCATGCAGGTACAGCAGGCGGTGAAAACGGCAAATGGCATCTTGACTTTCATTGCGAGGGTTTTCGAGTACAGGAGCAGGGAAGTGTTGTTGCAATTATACAGAGCCTTGGTGAGGCCATACCTCGGGTATTGTGTGTAGTTTTGGTCTCCTTTTCTGAGGAAGGATGTTCTTGCTCTCAAGGGAGTGCAGCGAAGATTTACCAGGCAGATTCTGGGAATGGCGGGACTGATGTATGAGAAGACGTTGACGAGGTTAGGATTGTTTTCGCTGGAATTCAGACAAATGACGGGAGTCTCAGAGATTTTTTAAAAACGCTAACAGGACTAGAAGGGGGAGATGCAGGGAGGATATTCCCGATAGTCGGCGAATCCAGAACCAGGGGAGTGTATTCAAGAGGCGGCAAGATATAGCACTCGGGGCGAATGGGATCAAAGGCTATGGGGAGAAAGCAGGATTAGGCTATTGAGTTGGATGAGCTCCTATCTTCTATTTTTCTATTTTAAAAAACCTGCAGCAGCCGCTTGAATTCATTGTATTCGGGATGCAATTGTGGGTTTTTCCACTCTCTGTCTTTTTTGAGAGTCATCAGGAGAGAGAATGAGAGAAAGGGGAGAGAGTGTGTAAGAATCAGGGAACCATGACAGAGTGGCAGGGACAGGAGATAAGGAATATTGTTTGGGTGGAGGGAGGAAGTGTTTGGGTGAACTCTGCTATGCAGTCACAGCCCAGCTGCCCATGCCCTGGGTAATAGAACAAATAAAATTACAGCACAGGAACAGGCCCTTCGGCCCTCCAAGCCTGCACCTACCATGCTGCCCAATTTAACTAAAAACCCCTATCCTTCCGGGGACCATATCCTTCCATTCCCATCCGAATGTATTTGTCAAGACGCTCCATAAAAGTCACTATCGTGTCTGCATCCACTGTCTCCCCCGACAGCGATTTCCAGGCACCCGCCACTCTCTGTGCAAAAACTTGCCTCATAAATCTCCTTTAAACCTTGCCCCTCGGACGTTAAACCTCTGCCACCCAGTAATTGACTCTTCCACCCTGGGAAAAAGCTGCTGACCATCCACTCTCCATGCCCCTCATAATCTGGTGTACTTCGATCAGGTCGTCCATCAACCACCGTTGTTCCAGTGAGAACAAACAAAGTTTGTCCAACCTCTCCTCATAGCTAATGCCTTCCACCCCAGGCAACATCCTGGAAAATATTTTCTGTACTCTCTCCAAATGTTCCACATCCTTCTGGTCGTGTGACGACCAGAATTGGACGCTATATTCTAAGTGCGGACTAACTAAGGTTCTATAAAGCTGCAACATGACTTGCCAATTTTTAAACTCAATGCCCCAGCCGATGAAGGCAGGCATGCCGTATACCTTCTTGACTAACTTCTCCACCGGCTTTGCCACGTTCAGTGATCTGTGTGCCTGTACAACCAGATCCTCTGCCTATCAATACTCTTCAGGGTCCTGTCATTTGCTGTATATGTCCGAGGTGTACTGGACCTTCGAAAATGCATTACCTCACATTTCTCTGGATTAAACTCCATCGGCCATCTCTCACCCAAGTCTTCAACAGATCTATTGAAGATAGGTTGCCCCTTGCAAACACCCCCATACCCCTCACTCACGACTCGCCCCCTCCCCATCACTCCTCCGCCCCTCCCCATCTTGCCCTCTGCCCTACAACCCATCACCCCCCCCCGTAAACTTTCACCCCTGCAAACCCTCCTCTTTGCAACCCGCTGTCCACTTAAACCGCTCCCTCGCCCAACAACCCCTCGCTCCTCCCCCACAGTCGTTTGCCCCCTCCCCTGCAAACTCTTGGCCCCACAACCGTTCACCGCTGCAAACCCTACCCCCGCAAACCTTCACCCTTACAAACCGCCCCCCCCCCCCCCGCAACCCTTCACCCCTGCTCCACCCCCGCAACACGTCACCCCTGCAAACCACCCCCCCCCCCCGCCCACGCAACCCTTCACCCCTGCAAACCCCCCCCCCTCACCGGCAACCAATCTCACCTCACCATACCAGCCTTCGCCCCCCTCCCCCCACAACCCCTCGACCCTCTGCAACCCTTCCCCCCAAAACTCCCTCCTCCCGCCCCCGCAATCCCACATCCCCTCAATAACAATTGATACGAATCAATTTACTTGCACTTGGACTATCACCTACTATACCTTGTCTATTGAGGTGTTTCCCCTGGTGCTTCTTAAATGAGAGAGTCCCTGCCTCCAGCAGCCACTCAGCCAGCGATTTCAAGATTTCCAAAAACGTCTGCTGAACATTCATTCCTCACATCCCCTCTGAAAGACTCCACATATTTAACGTGTGCCCTTTTGTCAAAGCCAGGCAATGATGGCAATGGGCATGCGCTCTCCTCACATTGCCCCTCAGAAAGATGGCGACGGCACAGGCGGACACCCCCGCTGGATACATAGCGGCCCTGAACTCGCGACAGTAATGGGGAACAATACTAATCTCCGCTGGGTACAAACGGGGAATCGGGGATTTCATTCTCTGAGTTTCCGCTTTACAGAACCTGGTTGTGAATCCTCTCCACCCATTCGCCGGATCCATCGTTCCCCCGAGCCGCCATTGTCTCACTCACCGACTGGACATCAGATGACCGTCACGCCAGCGCCATTCCTCGCACTGTGCATGCTCCACTCCTAGCCCCGCCCCTCAATCGTTCCGATTGTTTGGAGGACCAGCTGCTCCCGCTCGGTTCTCCAGCCCCGCTCCCTTTTCTCCTATTCGTCCGGAGCTGCCGTCAATCAGCCGGGCATTGTGACGGGCTCGGATGGTGGGCGTGGCTACAGCCTCAAACTGACTCGCTGATTCTTGGCAGCATTTAGTGTTTGGGAAGCAGAGGTGCAGCTGGATGGTCAGTTTCCCTGTTTCCGGGGCTGGGAGATTCACACTCATTTCCCCAAGACACTCATTATCACTGCAACTTTACAGGAGAAAGTCCCTGCCCCAATTCTCAATGCAAACCTTGTGGTTAAACATGATACAAACTGGAAACATTTACAGATTTAATGCGACGGGAAACTAACAGATAACATTTATCACAGAAATGTATCAGATAATTAATTTCATCAGTCAAAAGTGATTAAATATAGATTAAATAGTGAAGTCGTATACGTTGCAGCAGCAGAAAGTGATGGACGATTGTGGTTAACATATTTTATTAAATAGCAGGTTCAAGAATCCAAGCTCAACAACTGTAAAACGTTATTCAGAAATATCAACTGAGCCGGGAGGATGGTTACCAGGCACTGCAGTGCTGTCAGTAAGCAGTGACATTCAGCCCAGCTGCTCCTCTACCTGTCCCTGTAAAGGTGGAGAATTGGGGCATCCTGACCCCGAACACACCCCACTCTCTTCACACTGGGAAACCCAGGGTGGGGACCTGGGACATGCTGTCCTCAAACACATCCCACCGTGTTTACACTGAGAATCACGAGGGTGGGGAACTGGGACATCCTTTCTCCAAACACATCCCACCCTGTTCACACTGAGCATTCACGGGCATTCGGCACGGGCATTCGGCCTCTGATATTCGGGTCAGCGTTCTCCAAGGCGACCTTCAGGACACACGACAGCGCAGAGTCGCTGAGCAGAGATTGATAACCAGGTTTCGCACACATGAGTACGGCCTCAACCGGGAACTTGGGTTCATGTCCCGCTATCTGTAACCCCCATAACTTGCCTGGACTTGCAAAATCTCACTGGCTGTCGTGTCTGGAGACAATACACATCTTTTTAACCTGTGCTTAATGCTCTCTCCACTCACATTGTCTGTACCTTTAAGACTTGATTAGCTGTAAAGACTCGCATTCCAATCATTATTCTGCAAATTGAGTTTGTGTCTTTATATGCCCTGTTTGCTTTTTGAGGGCAGATCTCCCTCTCACCTGACGATGGAGCAGCGGTCCGAAAGCTAGTAGCGTTTGCTACCAAATAAACCTGTTGGACTTTAACCTGGTGTTGTGAGACTTCTGACTGTGTTTACCCCAGTCCACCTCTGGCATCTCCACATCACACTGAGAATCCCAGGAGTGGAGTGAAGCTGTGGCAATCAGGTGATGGTTTTTTTTTTCCTTTTGGTCTTTTAGTTTTGTTTTGGAAAGCAGTTTAGCAACAAGCTAATAAGCAATCCCTCTCCCTCTCCCTGTCCTTCTGTTGTTAAAAAGCTGTGTTTTGCCAAACATTTTCGACGACAACCTCTTCTGAGTTTCTTCTCAAGGGATTTTGAGCATTCAACCCAAGAGAGTGGACACGTGTAATAAGTAGACATTAACCTCCGTTCCCTTGTGGTGATTTGGAGGGTTTTGTGGATTGGATGTTGGCTTTGTTGAGAACACACTAGAGATATTTCCTTCAGAGTTGTAAATTATTATGGTTGTTTTGTTTCTTGTTTGTAATTGTTAAACGTTCTTGCTAATTGTCTTACTATTCAATATTCTTAATTAAACTTTGTTTTGAATAAAATTTTCTCGTGGGTCTGTTGACTCACACCTGAAGTGAAACCTCTCATGCTCCTTCTCGCCAAATTCAAGGTCAGTCGAGCTTCATGGAATCAGTGAACTCAAAGGCAGCAAGTGGTACGCAGATTTGTGTTTTCTTTTCAGGTGTTGTATTCCAGTTTAAACAGGGAGTGTGGTTTGTATTAATGGCTCGTTCAGAGGCTCTGATGTTTCTGCAGGTGGAGGAAGTCACGCAAGTTACCTTACAGAAAGTGAGTAAAGCAAAGCTTTTGGAATTGGGAAACACATTGCAGTTGACATTGCCTGACAGAGAATGGAAAGGAGAGATAATTGCGGCGATAGAATTTGTAATTGTAAGAAGCAAAATCAGAATCGTTGGAAATGGCGAGAATTCAGTTACAAATGAAACTGACTGAAATATGAAAAATAATTAAAACTCTTTGAATTACAGGCAAAAGGACAGGGAGGAACAGCAAGCAAAAGAATTAAACCAATCTGAATTCCAGGCAAAAGGAAAAAAGGAGGAAAGGTAGAGGGAGACGGAAAAAAGAGAGACTTTGAAGATCGGAAACTTGCCTTCAAATGTAAACGTCGGGAACGATTGGCGGAGTAAAGGGCAAAGTGCAGTCTGAGGGTAGTGATGAGGATTGTGAGAGAATGAGGGACAGAAAATAAATCAGGAGATAGAACAGGACGATACAAAAGGCAATGTTACAATAATCATATGGGACTTCAGTATGCAAGTGGATTGGGTAAAATCAGGTAGGTAGTGGATCGCAAGAAAATGAATTGTGGAATGTCGAAGAGATGGATTTTTGAAGCAGCTTGTGACAGAGCCGACGAGGGAACAAGCAATTCTGGATTTGGTGACGTGTTATGAGGCAGAATTGATTAGGGAGTTGAAGGTGAAGGAGCAGTGACCACAATTGTAGTATTTACCTTTCAGTATCAGAGAAATAAGTCGGAATCAGATGTAAAGGTGTTCGAATTAAATAATGGTAACTACAAGGACATGAGGGAGGAGCTGGCCAGAGTTGATTGGTAAGGGAGCCCAGCAGGGAAGACAGTGGAACAGCAATGGCAGGAGCTTTTGAGATTTATTCGGAAGGCAGAGGAACATTGCCACAGGGGATGATGAGGCATCCCTGGCTGAAGGGGAAGTCAAGGACAGCATAAACACAAAATAAAAAGCATGCAAAGTGGCAAGGATTAGTGGGAAGGCAGAGCATTGGGAAGCCTTTAAGAGCGAGCAGAGGACAACTGAAAAGGCAATAAGGGGGGAGAGAATGAAATATGAGTGTAAGCTAACTTGTGATGTGGGAAAAATCCACTCGTCGTCAGACCTCGAGATTCAAAAAACACAATTTATTCAACGGAGCTCCGGGAGAGAAGGCACATGTCAGTAGTAGACCTTCTCTCAGTAAAATGTCGGGAGCGGTCCATCTTAATACTCTTTACACAATAGATGGACCGGTGATTTGAACATTATCACATCATTTTAGGCAGATACAAACAGATACAGACATTTAACATAGTATTGTTCTTATGAATGGGTACATTTCCTATGTCTGTGGCTATCAATGGTTGGTTTCGCCTCAGTCAGGTGTTAATTGGTTTCCCCGCATTCATATTTTCCCGCTCTTCCTATGGCTAATCTATTCCCTTTGTCTCGGGTTTTCCTTATCTAAAAGATGTCTCGATCCTTGGCTTGGCTTCCTGAGGTGTTTGCTTACTTTAAGTCACTGTCTGTGATTTAGAAATGGCTTGTCTGTTAGGTTTGAATTGAAGTGATCTTTGTATAAGTGGAAGCCGGTGTCTGTTTGATGGCTCCTTTCCAGTTAACTCATTATGTGCCAGGCAACCATTTTAAAGTGTGCTTACATTTTCCCCTTACAATTGTAATATAAAAGAAGACAGGTCGAGGTTTTTAAAAATATGTACAAATGTAAGGGAGAGGCAAAAATAGCCCTTGGACCACTGGGAAATGAGGCTGGGGAAGGAATAATATGATACAAAGAAATGGCAGAGGAACTGAATAGTTACTTTGCATCAGCCTTCACGGTTGAAGACACGAGTGGAATGCCAGATCTCCAGGAGAGTCGGTGGGCACAGCTGAGTGAAGTGGCCATCATTAAGCAGAATTTTCTGGGGAAACTGAAAGGTCTGAAGGTGGATAAATCACATGGACCAAATGGACTACACCCCAGGGTTCAAAAAGAGATAGCTGAGGAAAGTGTGGAGGCATTGGTGGTGATCTTTCAGGAATCACTGGAGGCAGGGACGGTACCAGAGGGCCGGAAAGTAGCTAATGTAACACCGCTGTTTAAGAAGGGAGGGAGGCAGCATACGGGAAATTTTAGGGCATTTAGCCTGACTTCTGTCATTGGCAAGATTTTAGAGTTCATTATTAAAGATGAGAACGCAGAAGTGCATGATAAAATTGGGACTGAGTCAGCATTGCTTTGTCAAGGGGAGCTCATGTCTGACGAATCTGTCAGAGTTCTTTGAACGGGTAACAAGGATGTTAGATAGGGAGAACCAGTGGACCAGAATTATTTCGATTTCCAGAAGGCCATTGATATGGCGCTGCACAGGAGACTGTTAAAAATGTTAAGTGCCAATTGTGTTGAGGGCAAGATCCTGGCATGGATAGAGGATTGGTTGACTGGCAGAATGCAGAGTGTGGGGATGAAGGGGTCTATTTTCAGGATGGCAGCCAGTAACTAGTGTGCCTCAAGGGTAGGTGCTGGGAACACAACTTTTCACAATATACATTAACAATTTAGAAGAACGAAATGAAGGTACTGTTACTACGTCTGCAGATGACACAAATATATGTAGAAGGATAGGGAATATTGAGGAAGTCAGGTGAGTGGAGGGCTGCAGAAGGACATGGACAGGATAGAGAGTGGGCAAAGAAGTGGTAAATGGAATACAATGAGGAAAAGTGTGAGATTATGAACTTCGGAAGGAGGAATGGAGGCATGGACTATTTTCTAAATGTGGAAATATTTAGAAAATCAAATGCACAAAGGTATTTGGGAGTCCTTGCTCAAAATTCTCTAAAGGTTTACCTTAAGGTTCAATTGGCAGTTAGAAAGGCAAATGGGATGCTGGCAATCGTGTCGAGAGGGTCCATACCAGGGTCAGGCCCGCAACAAGCTCACGCACGCACCAAGCTCGGGCACGCACCAGGTTCAGACCCACTCAGGTTCAGACAGAGACCCGGTTCGGATTCACACATGGTTCGGACTCAGACGAGGTCCAGACTTACACAAGGTTCGGACTCAGACCATATACAGACTCACCTCAGCTTCACAGTCATAGAAACATTGAAATATGGTTGTAAGCAGACACAAATTTCTGTGATTACTTAGATTAAATGTGTCTTAGACTAAAATCAAATAAATGAAACAGGACAAAGCCGCACCCAGGCACAAAGTGTGAACAGACAAGCAGGTCTTTAAAAACGCAGAAACAAGGCTGACAAAAGGACTCAGGAACTCACATTAGCATACCCTTCCATGTAATTAATTGGCTCCAAGGATATCAGGAAGCCCTTACCAAACCCTTCAGAAGGTCTCCTGGACCTGGAAGACTTCCTGATATCTAATTAAACACCTATTGTATAAGAAACTCCGGAGATCTCAGACAATTCTCACGTCCCTCGACAGGGCAATCACCAGACTTAACTCATCAAATCCGCACGTAAAAAACCATTAAACAGGATGACCATAGCAGAAAACCATAAACAAACCATTTACACATCAACTACAGAATATGACTATAACTATAACCCGTTTTGGCGGGCCTTCAGAGTACCTTCGGGACTGTTATTGTATGTATGCCCTGATTGTACCTCCGTCGACGGAAAGCAATAAAGCTGTGCCATTGTTGAACCTGACTCTGTGTCCGTAGTGGTCGTATTCGCCCACTCGCGCTAACAATTGTGGGCTCGTCCGGGATCGTGACCGTCGCTGGAACATCGTCTCTGGGCACTGGGTGAGTATCTTTAATCATTTAAATCTGCGGGCATTCCCAGTGTCAGAGCGGTGTTTCACGGCTGCCGCGATCTGAACTTGTGAACAGAGTCTGTTCACAAAATCTGCACAGTCGGGTAGGTTTTTTTTGGGCGGGCGAGTGGGGTCGCGAACTGTGATTGATTGTGTTGCCATTACCTTCCGTGTACCCCTGACGATGAACCCGACCATAAACTAACTGACCTATAGGTACCTGACAGGACAGAGTTTGAGAAAAGTAGAAGCCGGTAGGACGTCCAGGATTGGGGCACTGTGATCGGGCTCTCGGAGTTCTGTACAAGTCCGGGCGTTCCAAGGCGGGTAGGACCTCTGCAGGCGAGAAAGGTTCGGGCCACTGGGTGCAGAATCTGCGAGGAGTCTGCTACATGTCCGGGCGCTACTACGTCTGGAGCCTCTGTGAGTGCCTCGATCACTACAAGCAGGAGACTTCTGGTAGCGCAAAAGAACGGCTATAAGCCGGGGGAACTCCTATCTGCGGTCAATTCCGCGGCTGTCCCCACCCAGGTCAGGGTGATCCCGAGGAGATAGGGAAACGGTGAGCCTCTGAGGATTGACTTAGCGATAGGAGTTGGCAAGGAAAGGGTGGCCCCGGAACCCGGTAGTCGTGGGCAGAGTTCACCTGCCTCTGTGCGCGGCAATCTCCCCGCTACACGCAGGACGGGCTCTGCGTGTTGCTGCTGAAAGTTTAAACACACTGACAGTGGGAACACCAAACCAGTAACCTCAGAGATACCCACACAAGTATCCGTGAGAAGCACCAGAGCCAGGATTAATATACCACTGGGCCTAGTTAAGAGACCCGACATGGATAGCAATGATACCACCTTCCAATGGGGACCAGAAGGGTCCGTCACCCGCTATCTAGCAGACAAAAATAAGACACTAATTAAACGCATGATCAAAGCAGGTTGGAAACCCCAAGACCCACTTGAAAACCTACTGGAATGGTTTGCGAAAGAAAAGAGGAATAAAGATGATAAGGCTTGGATCCTGCTATTAAAAGCCCAAATCACTCTATTCAGAAATATGTTCAGGACAAGCAAGAACAGTCCGCACAGCGAAAGCGCGCCGCTGTGATGGCTGCGAACCCCGTGCTGCCAGCACTGTCCCACTTCTCACAAGAATTTCCAAGTGAGGAGTGTCCCGATTGGGAATGCTTAATGGATGAAACGGGCTCACTGTGTCCGACAGGGGGGAACCTCCCGTTGACAACGACCCCTCCGCACCAGGACGCTATGGCAGCTCCCTTAAAGATCGAATGCGTTCCTGGGGTACAAGGGAGAGATGGGCGAGAGCGGCAGACCCAAATTAAAATGTTCTATGTGTCACTCACACCGGGAGACACAATGAAATTATTAGAGAACCTCTCGACCGTTCAGCCCAGACACAGTAATACGATCTTCTGGCAGAAGATTAAGGAAATGCAACTGTGTCATAACCGACATAACCGGGACAGAGCAGTGCTTCTAAGAGCCAAGATGCCCGAGAATTATTGGGCCCGGCTTCAGGCAGAGCACCAGAATGGGTCTGGTGTGCAATCCTGGATGAAATTCGCCGAGAGCAGGATCAGGCCCTGGCAGACTTTAAAAATGATATCGTCCAGACCATGGGGCAGGTCCCCGTGAGCTGGGGCGCAATAGTAGGGGTAGCGTAGGGGAAGGAGGAAGGGGCCCAGGAATATGGGCGACGGACATTTGATGCTTTTATGGCCCATGAAGGAATGTCCAAAGCAGATAGGCAGAACCCGCGTTCCTCTAGTTATATAGGGATGGACTGAGCACGGGGCACCAAACAGTTCTGAAAACCGGGTTGGTAAATTTCAACACTGTTGATGAACTCGAGAACTGGGCCATTACTGTGGATAACCAACAAAGGAAGATTCAAAGCGCCAGAGTAGGGATATCAGCTGTGGGGACTGAAGGAAATAATTGCTACAGGTGTGTGAAATCGGGCCATTATAAAAAGGACTGCCGATCTCAGGCACCCCATCCCTCTAACATATGCGACAAGTGCGGCAGATTCGGTCAAACTGAATCAGCCTGCAGAAGCAGAAGGTTTCCAATTAGAGAGAGAGCGCCCGCGAAATATGATCAAACCCCGGTCGGCCACTGAAAGTTAAATTACCTCAACAACACAGAACAAAGGGACCTTGGGAAAACCTGCAAATTGATTTCAGCGGTCCCCTATCCACCAGCTTCGGGAAGAAGTACTGCCTCGTCCTCATAGACCAATTCACCCGATGGGTTGAAGCCTTTCCAACTCGGGATTGCGGGGCGACCACTGTTGCCCGCATCCTGGCATATGAAATAATACCAAGGTGGGGAGTTCCGCTGCAATTGGACTCCGACTAGGGGACAGAATTTATAGGCAAGGTGATGAAGCACGCTTGCAAAGCCCTAGGAATCCGACAGCGACTCCACATCCCATACCACCATCAATTTGCTGAAATGGTAGAGCGGATTAACCGCACTCTCAAAAATGCGATAGCCAAATCCATCGCAGAGACAGGTCAGGGGTGGGTAGATGTCCTTCCTTATATTTTGATGCGCCGACGGGCCACCCCAGGTCGTACCGTACGGCTCACCCTGTTTGAGCTAATGACCGGGAGGGCAATGCGACTCCCAGAAAACATTGCCTGGGGGGAGGGGGGGGAGATGAAATGGCACCCCTTCGACAAAATCAAGAGATATGTACAGCAACTAGACTTACAGCTCCGAGGTTTGCACCACGCAGCCAGAGACCAGCAAGCCATGAGAGACCAGGCGAGAGATCAAAATGTCAGTCACACCACCACCCTCCCCCAAGTAGGGGATAAAGTTTAAATACGGGTTGCCCCAGACCGACCCTGGTTTGCACCAAAATGGATAGGACCCCACGAGATTATCCTTACCAGCGGCACATGTGCCTGTTTCGATGTTAAGGGAAAGGGCCGCTCGAAACATTGGTCACAATTAAAATCCTACCACCACGGGAAAGAGACAGGACAGACTGACTGTAAAGACAGGGACGCTCCGACCACTCCACGTATTGACCCCTAACCATCTTTGTCCAGACAGCGGAGGTCGGAATAACAACTTTTATTTTTGGCACAAAGGAGCCGTGCGCCAACCGTTGCACTGATGCATATATGTATATAGGAATATAAACGTGAATAGATAAATAGATTAAGTTAGTAATTTGATATCAATCTAACGTCTGGTCGCCACCAGCTTTTATATATCCTCCCCCAACCGCCCTCTCCAGGACCATGTGGACCACTTGGTGGATGATCCTCACGGCGACCTTCCTGACGGGTATTGCACCCAAAGAACACCCCATCTCCCCTCGATTCCACGGGGTAATCTTCAACACATCCAAGGCACTGTGTGTGCCAGCTGAACCAAGCCCAATGGTCAGTAGAGCTTATTTTAATGCATGGCTACAAGTTTACCCGGGCATCAACGAGATCTGCTTCACTTGCAGCTTAGAAGGAATCCAAACAAGCACTCAACGACGGGACCTTCGGAACAAAAATGGCTGCACCTTCGGGACCATCTGCGCCCTCCGTGAAGATCCACAGAACGCACTACAAGGTGACATTATTAAACCGGACATTGACATTTGCAGATATTATGGACTAGTTGAGGCTCCTGCAGTCACACTATATGTATGTTTAACGCTTCCTAAAATGCAGGCCGTCACGACAACAGCGCCCGAAATCTTACCCTGCCCCTTGCAAAGCAAGGGGCCAGAGGGAGGACTGGTGCTGTGGAACGAGGGGGAAATTGTGTAGGACAATGTAAGACACGAGGTCGTGCCTGTTCTGATCGATATCTCAGGAATCCGGGTGCCGGGATTCTGTTCAGAACAGACACAAAATATGTATCAGATGCTGGGTGGGGAAACCGTAAAGCGGGCCATAGATGCAATGGGAGCAACACACTATCGAGACAACACACACACACACAGAAACAAACAGGACACAGTCAACGACATCTTCACAGGAATAAACACAGGATCCACAGTGGTCAACTCTATTGACATCCAGGGCTCAATGATAAGTTCGAACAATTAAAGGGGGTGATGAAAGATATCCTGCAGCGGTCACTAGACCAACAGGCCGAGCAGGCTCTTTTAGGGGAGGAGGGCGCCCATATCCAACTAAATGGGATCACAATATTGGAAGCGCACGCCCGTACCATGAACCGCCTCATAGATAGAGAGAGAACAGGGCCCGGGTACAACAGGGACAGCTGTGCCATGTGTATGGTCTGTGGATGATAGCCCAATTACGACATAATTTGGACCAGGTACACAGGGGGGAGGTGCCCGACTGAATTCACAGCGCCCAGCTAGCACTACTCGCAGATCAGAAGGGGGTGCTGGATAACTGGACCCTGAAAGGAATGACGCGGGTGTATCCAATAATCCCCGACTGCGAGGTTGGCGAGGGCACAGGAGTCGGGATGGTCCTATTGATTCCCACAGTTACAGCAGCCTCGGGACCATTCTCCATCTTCCAGATCGAGAACATTGGCGTTGTCAGGAGCAATACCTCCCTACCACGTAACTGAAGTCACGGCTATCTCAAGGCATGGCGTGATGTCAAGCGCCTCTCTCTCGGGATGCAAACAAATGGGAGAGATAACCATTTGCCCTCACCCACTGGGACAAGGAGAGGCAGCTGAGGCAGCTTAATCAAACACAGGGCTGTAATCTAGAAATCATACCGACAGAACCACACTTTGCCCGGGCAGGAGACGCAGGACGGGGTAGATACTGTGTGGCCACCACACGTACATCATTTATACACAATGGACTAACATGCCCAATCCCCAACCCAAACTTCTGTTTCACCCCACGCAGACCGGTTACGAGAGGTCAGGTTCACATCACTAATATCCGAAAGAGACAGACAGTAACTTTTATTGCCACGGACCCACTGAGAGATGAGCTCAGATACTACCGAGAGCCAGAACAGTCTCCCATCCCACACCGAGCCGAACTGCTGAGGGAGCTCCGCCTCAAAGTGAGACACTCCGTTCGGCTCTACCACCAATTACAGTCACACATCCAAACCCGAGAGCACGACACAGAGTCAGCCCTACAGAGCCAAACATGGGCACAGAGGGTATGGGGCTGGGGCCGAAACGTGGACATTCACCCCTGGATCCGGATAATCTCATATGATCCGGACAATCTCATATGTACCAGTCGCTATCCAACATATACTCGCAAAGCTTGGGGAATAGTGACGTGTTATACATGCCGCCAACACAACTAAATCAAAGCACGAAGAAAAGCTAATCAGAACGTTTGGCGTGGTGGGGCGACTGACAAATCGGGAGGATTTCCCGCGTAAACCTAATTTGACAAACCTCGGGGCTCCCCTGAACTGCATGACTGCAGCGTACAGAGGCAGGGAGCACCGGACACAAAATATGCGGAAGGGGAAAATCGGTCTGAGGGAGGCGAGACAAGTCCGCTCGCGACCGACAGGGGGGAACTTTTAGCGGGCAACAAATTGATGAAGTTACGTATATAATATGAAACAGGCAAAACTGGAGTCAGAACCCCTCCATTAAAGATTAAAAGGGACAGGTCCAGATCAGCAGGCAAAGGCATGCTTTTGAAATGCAAACAAGGTCCAACACACAAAAGGGGGCCAGACAGGGTGGCACCAAAGGAAACTCATCTCATCAAGTTAGCACCACTGACCTAATCAAGTGATATCAGGAAGCCTTCTTAGCCTCAACAGACTTCCTGAGATCAGCCAAACACCCATTGATAAAACCATTCGACAGAAACGATTACCATACCTAATCATTGATACTCTAGTTAAAACATCAAACAGAATGGTCAGAGTCAAATATTGTAAACAAAACATTAACATTTGAATCGTACAACGTGTCAAAGTTCGAGTATAAATGTAGCCCATTGCGGCAGGCTGTCAGAGTGCTTTCGGGACAGTGCTGTTTGTATGTCCTGATTGCACCTCCGTCGACGTTAATAAAGCTTTACCGCTGTTGAAACTGACTCTGAGTCCGAAGTGGTCGTGTTCGCCCACTCGCGCTAACAATCTCCCCTCTCGTCCTCCAAGGGTCCAACATTCACTCGAGCCACTCTGTTCCTGTTTATATATTTGTAAAAACTTTTACTACCATTTTCTATATTTAGAACTAGCCGAGCTTCATAACCTTTCTTGCCTTTCTTTATCGCTTCCTTAGTCGTTCTTTGTTGATTCTTAAAGTTTTCCCAGTATATTTCCTCAGTATGTTTCGGTGTTTTGAGGTATTAACTTTAAATGGCATCGTTGAAACTTTGGCGTACCATGAGAAATGTCAATCATTCCCAGCCATCACTCCTGAATTTTATCTGGCATACTTTACTCCGACTGAGTTATGGCACGGATGTTAAATCTTTGTGTTGGGGATTGTGAATGCTCACTCGGGCAAACAAAACCCTCAGCAACTCATGTACCCTCACACGCACCCTCACCATATCGTGTACACTCACACACACCCTCAACAACTCGCGTGCACTCACACACACACACTCACCAACTCGCGCACACTCTCACACACACACTCACCAACTCGCGTACAGTCAAATACCCTCACCAACTCACGTACGCTCACACACACACACCCTCACCAACTCAGGGACACTCACATATACCCTCACAAACTCGCATACACACACACACACATCCTCAACAACTCGCGCACACACACACACACGCTCACCAACCCACGTACACACCCACACACACCCTTACCAATCACATACACTCACACATCAACTCACGTACACTCACACACACACACACCGTCACCAACTCACATACACTCACACACACCCCTCACCAACTCACATACACACACGCACACTCCCTCACGAGCACACACACATTCGCACGCACACTCACCATCTCGCGTACAGTTATACACAACCTCACCAATTCACGTACACTCACACACATAGAATCTCACCAACTGACATAAACTCACACACACAACCTCACAAGCCCATGCACTCTTTCTCACACACACTCCAATTCACGTACAATGACACACACGCCCTCACCAACTTGCAAACACTTAAAAACACATCCTCCCCAATTCACGTATACTCACACACACAACCTCACCAACTCGCATACTCTCACCGACTTCTGCACCAAGTCGTGTACACGCACACACACACCGTCACCAGCTCGCGTACACACACACACACCATCACCAACTCGCGTAAACTCATACACACACTCACCAATTCAGGTAAACTCAAACACACACCCTCACCAACTCACATACACTCACTCACACACCCTCACCAACTCACATACACTTACTCACACACCCTCACTAACTCACGTACACTCACAGACACACCCTCACCCACTCGCGTACACTCACACACACACCCTCACCAACTCACGTACAGTCAAACACACACCATCACCAACTCACGTACACTCAAACACACACACTCACCAATTCATGTAAACTCAAACACACACCCTCACCAACTCACGTGTGCTCACAGACACACCCTCACCAACTCATGTACACTGACACACACACTCACCAATTCACGTAAACTCACACGCACACCCGCAACAGCTCGCGTACAGTCACGCTCACACCCTCATCAACTCACATACACTCTCACACACACGTTCACCAACTCGCCTGCACTCACAAACACACACAGTCACCAAATCACGTACCTTCGAAAACACATCCTCAACCACTCACGTAAACTCACTCACACACATCCTCTTCAACTCGCGTACACTTACAAACACACCCTCAGCAACTCATGTACACTCACACACACACCCTCACCAAACCGCGGACACTCACAAACACACGCTCACCAACTCACGAACACTCACACATACACCCTCACCAATTAGCGTACTCACACACACACACACACACACACCCTCACCAACTCGCGGACACTCTCACACACATCCTCAGCACCTCGCATACTCACACACACAAACTCAAGAACATGTGTACAATCACACACACACCCTCACCAACTCACGTACGCTCACACACACCCTAACCAACTCATGTAGACACAGAAAAACCCTCAGCAACTCACGTACAAACACACAAACCCTCACGAACTCACATACACTCACACACACCCTCACAATATCATGTACACTCACACACAACCTCACCAACTCACGTACACTCACACACACACCCTCACCAACACGCGTGCACGCACACACACCCGTACCAACACACGGACCCTCAAACACACACCCCCGCAAACTCACGTACACTCACACACACACCCTCACCAACTCACGAACACTCACTCGCCCCCTCACGATAACGTGTACACTCACACAAACCCTCAACAAATCGCGTACACTCACACACACAACCTCACCAACTCACGTCCACTCACAAAGACACGCTCACAAACTCGCATACATGCACACACACACACCCTAACCAAGACACGCACTCTCACGCGCACCCTCGCCAACTCACGTACACTCGCACACACCCTCACATATTCACATACGCTCACACACAGACCCTAACCAACTCGCGTACATGCACACACACACATCTCCACCAACTCACGAACACTCACACATACACCCTCACCAATTAGCGTACTCACACACACACACACACACACCCTCACCAACTCGCGGACACTCTCACACACATCCTCAGCACCTCGCATACTCACACACACAAACTCAAGAACATGTGTACAATCACACACACACCCTCACCAACTCACGTACGCTCACACACACCCTAACCAACTCATGTAGACACAAAAAAACCCTCAGCAACTCACGTACAAACACACAAACCCTCACGAACTCACATACACTCACACACACCCTCACAATATCATGTACACTCACACACAACCTCACCAACTCACGTACACTCACACACACACCCTCACCAACACGCGTGCACGCACACACACCCGTACCAACACACGGACCCTCACACACACACCCCCGCAAACTCACGTACACTCACACACACACCCTCACCAACTCACGTACACTCACTCGCCCCCTCACGATAACGTGTACACTCACACAAACTCTCAACAAATCGCGTACACTCACACACACAACCTCACCAACTCACGTCCACTCACAAAGACACGCTCACAAACTCGCATACATGCACACACACACACCCTAACCAAGACACGCACTCTCGCGCGCACCCTCGCCAACTCACGTACACTCACACACACCCTCACATATTCACATACGCTCACACACAGACCCTAACCAACTCGCGTACATGCACACACACACATCTCCGCCAACTCACGTACACTCACACATACACCCTCACCAACTCGCGTACACTCACACACACCCTCACCAACTCACGTACACTCACACACACACCCTCACCAACTCGCATACACTCACACACACACACCCTCACAAACTCGCGTACACTCACGCACACACCCTCACCAACTCGCATACTCACACACACCCTTAACAACTTGCGGACATTCACACACACACCCTCACCAACTCACGTACGCTCAAACACACCCTAACCAACTCAGGTACACACACACAAACCCTCACAACCTCGCGTACACACACACAAACCCTCAGCAACTCACGTGCAATCACACACAGCCTCACCATATCGTGTGCACTCACACACACACCCTCAACAACTCGCGTACACGCACACATGCACTCTCACCAAGCCTCTTACCCTCACACACACCCGCGACAACTCGCGTACACTCGCACACACACCCTCACATATTCACATACACTGACACACACACCCTCACCAACTCGCGTACACTCACACACACACTCACCAATTCAGGTAAAGTCAAACACACACCCTCACCAACTCGCATACACTCACTCACACACCCTTACCAACTCACGAACACTCACACACACACCATTACCAACTCACGTACACTCACACACACAGTCCCCAATTCACGTAAGCTAACACAAATACCCTCACCAGCTCGCATACACTTGCAAACACAGGCTCACCAACTCACGTACACTCACACACACACACTCTCATCAACCCGCGTACAGTCACACACACACCATGACCAACTCACGTACATGAACACACACACCCTCACCAACTTGCATACATTCAGACACACACCCGCACTAACTCGTGTGCACTCACACACATACCTAAGTCACGTAAACTCACACATAAACCCTCACCAACTAGCCTACTCTCTCACACACATCCTCAGCAACTCGCATACTCACACACACAAACTCAACAACTTGTGTACAATCACACACACACCCTCACCAACTCACCTACGCTCAAACACACCCGATCGAACCCATGTGGACAGAAACACACCCTCAACTACTCGCGTACATTCACACAAACAATCAACAACTCACGTACACTCACACAAACAACCTCACCAACTCACGTCCACTCACACACACACTATCACAAACTCACGTACACGCACACACACACCCTCACCAAGACATGTACCCTCACACATACCCTCACCAACTCACGTACACACACACGCGCACCCTCACATATTCACACACGCTTACTCACACACACTCACCAACTGGCGTACACGCACACACACACCTTCACCAACACACGAACCCTCACATACACACCCCTGCCAACTCACGTACACTCACACACATCCTCACCAACTCACGTACACTCAAAAACACACACTCACCAATGAGCGTACTCACACACACACACCCTCACCAACTCGCGGACACTCTCACACTCATCCTCAGCACCTCGCATACTCACACACACAAACTCAATAACTTGTGTACAATCACACACACACCCTAACCAACTCATGTAGACGCAGAGAAACCCTCAGCAACTCACGTACAAACACATAAACCCTCACGAACTCACGTACACTCACACACACCATCACAATATCGTGAACACTCACACACAACCTCACCAACTCACGTACAGTCACACACACACACCCTCACCAACACGCGTGCACGCACGCACACCCGTACCAACACACGTACCCTCACACACACATCCCCGCCAACTCACGTACACTCACACACACACCCTCACCAACTCACGTACACTCACTCGCACCCTCACGATAACGTGTACACTCACACAAACCCTCAACAAATCGCGTACACTCGCAGACACAACCTCACCAACTCATGTCCACTCACACACACACACCCTCACACACCCGCATACAGGCACACACACACCCTCACCAAGACACGAACCCTAATGCGCACCCTCGGCAACTCACGTACACTCACACACACCCTCACGTATTCACATACGCTCACACTCACACCCTAACCAACTCGCGTACAAGCACACACACACCTCCGCCAAATCACGTACACTCACACACACACCCTCACCAACTCGCGTGCACTCACACACACCCTCATCAACTCACATACACTCACACACACACCCTCACCAACTCGCGTACACTCACACAAACACCCTCACCAACTCACGTACACTCAGACACATCCTCACCAACTCGTGTAGACTCACACACACTCTCACCAACTCGCGTAAACTCACACAAACACTCACCAACTCACGTACACTCACATATACCTCCTCACCAACACACCTACACTCACACACACACCCTCACCAACTCACGTACCCTCACACACACAGCCTCACCAACTCAGTTACACTCACACACACACCCTCACCAACTCGCGGACACTCACACACACACCCTACCCAAATCACGCACACTCACACACGGACCCTCACCAACTCGCTCACACGAACACACACACCCTCATCAACTCACGTACGCTCACACACACACACCAACTCACGTACACTCACAAACACACACCCTCACCCACTCACGTACACTCACGCACACAACCTCACCAACTCACGTACACTCACACACACCCTCACCAACTCGTGAACACTCACTCACACACTCTCACCAACGCGCGTACACTCACACACACCCTCACCAACTCACGCACACTCACATACACACCCTCACCAACTCACGTACACTCGCACAAAGCCTCACCAACTCACCTCGACTCACACACACACCCTCACCAACTCACCTAGACTCAGACACACACCCTCGCCAACTCACGTACACTCACACACACCCTCACCAACTCACGTACACTCACACACACCCTCACCAACTCACGTACACTCACACACACACCCACTCACCATCTTGCGTACACTCACACACACCCTCACCAACTTACGTACACTAACCACACACCCTCACCAACTCACGTACACTCACCCACACATCCTTACCAACTCGCGTACACTCACACAAACCCTCACCACCTCACGTACACTCGCACACACACACCCTCACCAACACACGTACACTCAGACACCCTCACCAACTCAAGTACACTCACACACACCCTCATCAACTCCTATAACCTCACACACACCCTCACGGACTCGCATACACTCACACACACAGCCTCACCAACTCACGTACACTCACACACCCTCACCAACTCACGTACACTCACACACACCCTCACCAACTCGTGCACACACACACACCCTCACCAACTCACGTACACTCACACACACAACCACTCACCATCTTGCGTTCACTCACACACACCCTCACCAACTCACGTACACTCACGCACACACTCACCAACTCGCGTACACTCACACACCCTCACCAACTCACGTACCCTCACACACCCTCACCAACTCACGTAACCTCACACACACCCTCACACAGTCGTTTACATTCACACACACACCCTCACCAACTCACGTACACTTACACACACCCTCACCAACTCAGGTACCCATTCACACACCCTCACACACTCGCGTGCACTCACACACACACCCTCACCAACTCATGTACACTTACACACACCCTCACCAACTCGCGCACACGAACACACACACACTCACCACCTCACGTACGCTCACACACACACCAACTCACGTACACTCACACACACACACACACCCTCACCAACTCGCGTACACTCACGCACACAACCTCACCAACTCACATACACTCACACACACCCTCACCAACCCGTGAACACTCACACACACACTCTGACCAACTCGCGTACACTCACACACAACCTCACCAACTCACGTACACTCACACACACCCTCACCAACTCATGTTCATTCACACACAGTTCCTCACCAACTCTGGAACACTCTCACACACACCCTCTCCAACTCACGTACACTCACACAAAGCATCACCAACTCACCTCGATTCACACACACACCCTCACCAACTCACCTGGACTCAGACACACACCCTCGCCAACTCACGTACACTCACACAGACCCTCACCAACTCACGTAAACTCACACACACACCCACTCACCATCTTGCGTACACTCACACACACCCTCACCAACTTACGTACACCAACCACACACCCTCACCAACTCACGTACACTCACCCACACATCCTTACCAACTCGCGTACACACACACACACACCCTCACCACCTCACGTACACTCGCACACACACACACTCACCAACACACGTACACTCAGACACCCTCACCAACTCAAGTACACTCACACACACCCTCATCAACTCCTGTACACTCACACACACCCCCACGGACTCGCATACACTCACACACACAGCCTCAACAACTCACGTACACTCACACACCCTCAGCAACTCACGTACACTCACACACACCCTCACCAACTCGTGCACACACACACACCCTCACCAACTCACGTACACTCACACACACATCCACTCACCATCTTGCGTACACTCACACACACCCTCACCAACTCACGTACACTCACGCACACAACCTCACCAACTCACGTACACTCACACACACCCTCAGCAACTCGTGAACACTCACACACACACTCTCACCAACGCGCGTACACTGACACACAACCTCACCAACTCGTGTACACGCACACACACCCTCACCAACTCAGGTACACTCACACACACACTCACCAACTTGTGTACTCTCACACAGATCCTCACCAACTCACGCACACTCACACACACACCCTCACCAACTCACGTACACTCATACACACCCTCACCAACTCACGCACACTCACACACACACCCTCACCAACTCGCGTACACTCACACACACACACACCCTCACCAACGCACGTACACACACACCCTCGCCAGCTCATACACACTCACGCACACTCCCTCACCAACTCACATACACTTACACACCCTCACCAACTCACGTACACCCACACACACTCTCACCAACTCACGTACACTCACACACACACACCCTCACCAACTCGTGTACACTCACACAGAACCTCGGCATCTTGCGTACACTAACACACAAAGTCACCAACTCACGTACATTCATAAACACACCCTCTCCAAATTGTGTGCACTCACACACACACACCCTCACCAACTTACGTACACTTATGCACACCCTCACCAACTCACGTACACTCACACACACACCCACTCACCATCTTGCGTACACTCACACACACCCTCACCAACTTACGTACACTAAACTCACACCCTCACCAAATCACGTACACTCACCCACACATCCTTACCAACTTGCGTACACTCACACACACCCTCACCACCTCACGTACACTCACACACACACACACCCTCACCAACTCACGTACACTCAGACACCCTCACCAACTCAAGTACACACACACACGCCCTCATCAACTCCTGTACACTCGCACACACCCTCACGGACTTGCATACACTCACACACACAGCCTCACCAACTCACGTACACTCACACACACCCTCACCAACTTGTGTACACACACAGACCCTCACCAACTCACGTACGCTCACACACACACACCAACTCAGGTACACTCACAAACACACACCATCACCCACTCACGTACACTCACGCACACAACCTCACCAACTCACGTTCACTCACACACACACTCACCAACTCGTGAACACTCACACACACTCTCACCAACGCGCGTACACTCACACACACCCTCACCAACTCGTGTACACTCACACACACCCTCACCAACTCACGTACACTCACACACACCCTCACCAACTCGTGTACACTCACACACACCCTCAACAACTCACGCACACTCACACACAAACCCTCACCAACTCACGTACACTCACACACACCCTCACCAACTCACGCACGCTCGCACACACACCCTCACCAACTCACGTATACTCACACACACACCCTCAACAACTCACGTACACTCACACACACACACTCACCAACTCGCGTACACTTATGCACACCCTCACCAACTCACGTACACTCACTCACACAACCTCGCCAACTCACGTACACTCACACACACACCCTCACCAACTCACGTACACTCACACACACACTCACCAACTCGCGTACACTCACACACCCTCACCAACTCACGTACCCTCACACACCCTCACCAACTCACGTACCCTCACACACACCCTCACACACTCGTTTACACTCACACACACACCCTCACCAACTCACGTACACTTACACACACCCTCACCAACTCACGTACCCACACACACCCTCACACACCCGCGTGCACTCACACACACACCCTCACCAACTCATGTACACTTACACACAACCTCACCAACTCGCGCACACGAACACACACACCCTCACCACCTCACGAATGCTCACACACACACCAACTCACGTACACTCACACACACACACACCCTCACCAACTCGCGTACACTCACGCACACAACCTCACCAACTCACGTACACTCACACACACCCTCACCACCTCACGTACACTCACACACACACACACCCTCACCAACTCACGTACACTCAAACACCCTCACCAACTCAAGTACACTCACACACACCCTCATCAACTCCTGTACACTCGCACACACACTCACGGACTCGCATACACTCACACACACAGCCTCACCAACTCACGTACACTCACACACCCTCAACAAATCACGTACGCTCACACATACACACCAACTCACGTACACTCACAAACACACACACTCACCCACTCACGTACACTCACGCACACAACCTCACCAACTCACGTACACACACACACACCCTCAACAACTCGTGAACACTCACACACACTCTCACCAACGCACGTACACTCACACACACCCTCACCAACTCGTGTACACTCACACACAAACCCTCACCAACTCACGTACACTCACACACACCCTCACCAACACGTGTACACTCACACACACGCACCCTCACCAACGCACGTACACACAAACCCTCACCAGCTGACATACACTCACGCACACTCCCTCACCAACTCACATACACTTACACACACCCTTACCAACTCACGTACATCCACACACATCCTCACCAACTCGCGTACACTCACACACACCCTCACCAACTCACGTACACTCACACACACACCCTCACCAACTCGCGTACACTCACACAGAACCTCCCCAACTTCCGTACACGAACACACACACTCACCAACTCACGTACATTCATAAACACACCCTCTGCAAATTGCGTGCGCTCACACACGCACACCCTCACCAACTTACGTACACTCACACACACCCTCACCATCTCACGTACACTCGCACAGACACCCTCACCAACTCGTGTATACTCACACTCACACCCTCAACAACTCACATACACTAACACACACACTCACCAACTCGCGTACACTTATGCACACCCTCACCAACTCACGTCCACTTACACACACACTCTCCAACTCACGTACACTCACACACATCCTCACACACTCACGTACACTCACACACACACCCTCACCAACTCACGTACACTTACACACACCCTCACCAACTCACGAACCCTCACACACACCCTCACACACTCGCGTGCACTCACACACACACACACTCACCAACTCACGTACACTTACACACACCCTCACCAACTCGCGCACACGAACACACACACCCTCACCAACTCACGTCCACTCACACACAACCTCACCAACTTACGTACACTCACACACACCCTCACCAACTCACGTTCATTCACACACACCTCCTCACCAACTCGCTTACACTCTCACACACACCCTCACCAACTCACGTACACACACACAAAGCCTCACAAACTGACCTCGACTCACACATACATCCTCACCAACTCACCTAGCCTCAGACACACACACTCACCAACTTGTGTACACTAACCACACACCCTCGCCAACTCACGTACACTCACACACACCCTCACCAACTCACGTACACTCAGACACACCCTCACCAACTCGTGTACACTCACACACACCCTCAACAACTCACGCACACTCACACACAAACCCTCACCAACTCACCTACACTCACATACACCCTCACCAACTTACGCACACTCGCACACACACCCTCACCAATTCACGTATACTCACACACACAACCTCAACAACTCACGTACACTCACACACACACACTCACCAACAAGCGTACACTCACACACACAGTCACCAACTCACGTACACTCACACACACACTCACCAACTCGCGTACACTCACACACCCTCACCAACTCACGTACCCTCACACACCCTCACCAACTCACGTACCCTCACACACACCCTCACACACTCGTTTACACTCACACACACACCCTCACCAAGTCACGTACACTTACACACACCCTCACCAACTCACGTACCCACACACACCCGCGTGCACTCACACACACACACTCACCAACTCATGTACACTTACACACAACCTCACCAACTCGCGCACACGAACACACACACCCTCACCACCTCACGTAAGCTCTCACACACAGCAACTCACGTACACTCACACACACACACCCTCACCAACTCGCGTACACTCACGCACACAACCTCACCAACTCACGTACACTCACACACACCCTCACCAACTCATGTTCATTCACACACACTTCCTCACCAACTCTCGAACACTCTCACCCACACCCTCACCAACTCACGTACACTCACACAAAGCCTCACAAACTCACCTCGACTCACACACCCTCACCAACTCACCGAGACTCAGACACACACACTCACCAACCTGCGTACACTAACCACACACCCTCGCCAACTCACGTACACTCGCACACACACACCCTCACCAACACACGTACACTCAGACACCCTCACCAACTCAAGTACACTCACACACACCCTCATCAACTTCTGTACACTCACACACACCCCCACGGACTCGCATACACTCACACACACAGCCTCACCAACTCACGTACACTCACACACCCTCACCAACTCACGTACACTCACACACACCCTCACCAACTCGTGCACACACACACACCCTCACCAACTTACGTACACTCACACACACACCCACTCACCATCTTGCGTACACTCACACACACCCTCACCAACTCACGTACACTCACGCACACAACCTCACCAACTCACGTACACTCACACACACCCTCACCAACTCGTGAACACTCACACACACACTCTCACCAACGCGCGTACTCTGACACACAACAAAACCAACTCGTGTACACTCACACACACCCTCACCAACTCAGGTACACTCACACACACACTCACCAACTTGTGTACTCTCACACACATCCTCACCAGCTCACGCACACTCACACACACACCCTCACCAACTCACGTACACTCACACACACCCTCACCAACTCACGCACACTCACACACACACCCTCACCAACTCGCGTACACTCACACACACACACCCTCACCAACGCACGTACACACACACCCTCACCAGCTCATATACACTCACGCACACTCCCTCACCAACTCACATACACTTACACACCCTCACCAACTCACGTACACCCAAACACACCCTCACCAACTCACGTACACTCACACACACACCCTCATCAACTCGCGTACACTCACACAGAACCTCCCCATCTTGCGTACACTAACACACAAAGTCACCAACTCAAGTACATTCATAAACACACCCTCTCCAAATTGCGTGCACTCACACACACACACACACCCTCACCAACTTACGTACACTTATGCACACCCTCACCAACTCACGTACACTCACTCACACAACCTCACCAACTGACGTACGCTCACACACGCACACTCACCAACTCACGTACACTCACACACACACTCACCAACTCGCGTACACTCATACAACCTCACCAACTCACGGACCCTCACACACCCTCACCAACTCACGGACCTCACACACACCCTCACACACTCGCGTGCACTCAGACACACACCCTCACCAACTCACGTACACTTAAACACACCCTCTCCAACTCACGTACACTCACACACACAACCTCACCAACTCACGTGCACTCACACACACCCTCACCTACTCATGTACACTCACACACACCGTCACCAACTCAGGTACACTCACACACACACCCTCTCCAAATCACGTACACTCAAACACACACCCTCACCAACTCACGTACCCTTACACACCCGCTCACCAACTCGCGTATGCTCTCACACACACACCAACTCACGTACACTCACACACACACACCCTCACCAACTCACGTACACTCACGCACACAACCTCACCAACTCACGTACACTCACACACACCCTCACCAACTCGTGAACACTCACACACACACTCTCACCAATGCGCGTACACTCACACACACCCTCACCAACTCACGTACACTCACACACACCCTCACAAACTCACGTACACTCACACACACCTCTTCACCAAGTCACTTACACTCACACACACACCCTCACCAACTCATGTACACTCACACAAAGCCTCACCATCTTACCTCGACTCACACACACCTCCTCACCAAGTCACTTACACTCACACACACACCCTCACCAACTCATGTACACTCACACAAAGCCTCACCATCTTACCTCGACTCACACACACACCCTCAACAACTCACCTGGACTCAGACACACACACTCATCAACTTGCGTACACGAACCACACACCCTCGCCAACTCACGTACACTCACACATACCCTCACCAACTCACGCACACTCACACACACACCCTCACCAACTCGCGCACAGTCACACACACATACCCTCACCAACGCACATACACACACACCCTCACCAGCTCACATACACTCACGCACACTCCCTCACCAACTCACATACACTTACTCACACCCTCACCAACTCACGTACACCCACACACACCCTCACCAACTCGCGTACACTCACACACACCCTCAGCAACTCACGTACACTCACACACACACCCTCACCAACTCGCGTACTCTCACACACAACCTCCCCAACCTGTGTACACTAACACACACACTCACCAACTCACGTACATTCATAAACACACCCTCTCCAAATTGCGTGCACTCACACACACACACACTCACCAACTTACGTACACTCACACACACCCTCACCAACTCACGTACACTCGCACACACACCCTCACTAACTCGTGTATACTCACACACACACCCTCAACAACTCACATACACTAACACACACACACTCACCAACTCGCGTACACTTATGCACACCCTCACCAACTCACGTACACTCACTCACACAACCTCACCAACTCACGTACACTCACACACACACTCACCAACTCGCGTACACTCACATAACCTCACCAACTCACGGACCCTCACACACCCTCACCAAATCACGTACCCTCACACACACCCTCACACACTCGCGTACACTCACACACACACCCTCACCAAATCACGTACACTGACACACACCCTCACCAACTCACGTACCCTCACACACACCCTCACACACTCGCGTGCAATCACACACATAGCCTCACCAACTCACGTACACTTACACACACCCTCACCAACTCGCGCACACGAACACACACCCCCTCACCAACTCACGTACACTCACATACAACCTCACCAACACACGTACACTCACACACACCCTCACCAACTCACGTTCATTCACACACACCTCCTCACCAACTCGCTTTCACTCTCACACTCACCCTCATCAACTCACGTACACTCACACAAAGCCTCACAAACTCACCTCGACTTACACACACACCCTCACCAACTCACGTACACTCAGACACCCTCCCCAACTCAAGTACACTCACACACACCCTCATCAAGTCCTGTAAACTCACACACACACTCACGGACTCGCATTCACTCACACACACACGCTCACCAACTCATGTACACTCACACACCCTCACCAACTGACGTACACTCACTTAGACCCTCACCAACTCGTGTACACACACACACCCTCACCAACGCACGTACACTCACACACACACCCACTCACCATCTTGCGTACAGTCACACACACCCTCACCAACTCACACACACTAACCACACACCCTCACCAACTCACGTACACTCACACACACATCCTTACCAACTCACGTAAACTCCCACACCCTCACCAACTCACGTACACTCACAGACACACTCACCAACTCGCGTACACTCACACACATCCCCTCACCACCTCACGTACAGTCACACAGACCGTCACCAACTCACGTACACTCACACACACCCTCACCAACTCGCGGACACTCACACAAACACCCTCACCAACTCACGTGCACACACACACACACTCACCTACTCACGTACACTCACACACACAGCCTCACCAACTCAGTTACACTCACACACACAACCTCACCAACTAGCGTACACTCACACACACACCTACCCAAATCACGTACACTCAAACACGCACCCTCACCAACTCGCGCACACGAACACACACACCCTCACCAACTCACGTACGCTCACACACACACACCAACTCACGTACACTCACAAACACACACCCTCACCCACTCACGTACACTAACGCAGACAACCTCACCAACTCAAGTACACTCACACACACCCTCACCAACTCGTGAACACTCACACACACACTCTCACCAACGCGCGTACACTCACACACACCCTCACCAACTCGTGTACACTCACACACACCCTCACCAACTCACGTACACTGAAACACACCCTCAACAACTCACGCACACTCACACGCACACCCACTCACCGTCTTGCGTACACTCACACACACCCTCACCAAATCACGTACAGTCAAACACACACATACTCACCAACTTGCGCACACTCACACACGTTCACTCACCAACTCACGTACACTAACCACACACCCTCACCAACTCACGTACACTCACACACCCATCCTTACCAACTCGCGTACACTCACACACTCCCTCACCAACTCACGTACACTCACACACACACACACACCCTCACCAACTCCCGTACACTCACACAGCCTCACCAACTCACTTACACTCACACACACCCTCTCCAACTCGCTTACACTCACGCACATACCCTCACCACCTCACGTACAGTCACAATCGCCATCACCAACTCACGTACACTCACACACACCCTCACCAACTCATGTACACTCACACACACACCTTCACCAACCCACCTACACTCACACACACACCCTCACCAACTCGCGTACACTCACACATTCACCCTCACCAACTCACGTACTCTCAGACACACCTCCACCAACTCGTGTTGACTAACACACACAATCTCAACAACTCGCGTAAACTCACACAAACACTCACCAACTCACGTACACTCACACACACCCTCACCAACTCAACTACACTCACACACACCTCCTCACCAACTCACGTACACTCACACACACACCCTCACCAACTCACGTGCACTCACACACACCCTCTTCTACTCACGTACACTCACACACACACTCTCACCAACTCAGGTACACTCACACACACACCCTCACCAACTCGCGTACACTCACACCCTCTCCAAATCACTTACACTCACACGCACACCCTCACCAACTCACGTACACTTGCACACCCCCGCACCAACTCGCATCCGCTCTCACACACACACCAACTCACGTACAATCACACACACACACCCTCACCAACTCACGTAAACTCACGCACACAACCTCACCAACTCACGTATACTCACACACACCCTCACCAACTCACGTACACTCACACACACACTCTCAACAATGCGCGTACACTCTCACACACCCTCACCAACTCACGTACACTCACACACACCCTCACAAACTCACGTACACTCACACACACCTCCTCACCAACTCACTTACGCTCACACACACACCCTCACCAACTCACGTACACTCACACAAAGCCTCACCAACTCACCTCGACTCACACACAGACCCTCACCAACTCACCTAGACTCAGACACACACACTCACCAACTTGCGTAAACGAACCACACACCCTCGCCAACTCACGTACACTCACACATACCCTCACCAACTCACGCACACTCACACACACACACACCCTCACCAACTCGCGCACAGTCACACCCTCACCAACGCACATACACACACACCCTCACCAGCTCACATACACTCACGCACACTCCCTCAGCAACTCACATACACTTACTCACATCCTCACCAACTCACGTACACCCACACACACCCTCACCAACTGCGTACACTCACACACACCCTCAGCAACTCACGTGCACTCACACACACACCCTCACCAACTCGCGTCCACTCACTCAGAACCTCCCCAACTTGCGTACACTAACACACACACTCACCAACTCATGTACATTCATAAACACACCCTCTCCAAATTGCGTGCAATCACACACACGCACCCTAACCAACTTACGTACACTCACACACACCCTCACCAACTCACGTACACTCACACACAACCTCACCAACTCACGTACACTCACACACACCCTCACCAACTCACGTTCATTCACACACACCTCCTCACCAACTCGCTTTCACCCTCACCAACTCACGTACCCTCACACACACCCTCACACACTCGCGTACACTCACACACACATCCTCACCAACTCACGTACCCTCACGCACACCCTCACACACTGGCGTGCACTCACATACACACTCACCAACTCACGTACACTTACACACACCCTCACCAACTCGCTCACACGAACACACACACCCTCACCAACTCACGTACGCTCACACACACAACAACTCACGTTCACTCACACACGCACACCCTCACCAACTCGCGTACACTCACGCACACAACCTCACCAACTCACGTACACTCACACACACCCTCCCCAACTCATGTTCATTCACACACACCTCCTCACCAACTCTCGTACACTCACACACACACCCTCCCCAACTCACGTACACTTATACACACCCTCACCAACTCGCGCGCACGAACACACACACCCTCACCAACTCACGTACACTCACACACAACCTCACCAACTCTCGTACACTCACATACACCCTCACCAACTCACGTTCATTCACACACACCTCCTCACCAACTCGCTTACACTCTCACACACACCCTCATCAACTCACGTACACTCACACAAAGCCTCACAAACTCACCTCGACTCACACACACACCCCCACCAACTCACCTAGCCTCAGACACACACACTCACCAACTTGTGTACACTAACCACACACCCTCGCCAACTCGTGTACACTCACACACACCCTCACCAAGTCACGTACACTCACACACCCTCACCAACTCACGCACACTCACACGCACACCCACTCACCATCTTGTGTACACTCACACACACCTTCACCAACTCACGTACAATCAAACACACACATACTCACCAACTTGCGTACACTCACACACGTTCACTCAGCAACTCACGTACACTAACCACACACCCTCACCAACTCACGTACACTCACACACCCATCCTTACCAACTCGCGTACACTCACACACTCCCTCACCAACTCACGTACACTCACACACACACACACACCCTCACCAACTCACGTACACACACACAGCCTCACCAACTCACTTACACTCACACACACCCTCTCCAACTCGCGTACACTCACGCACATACCCTCACCACCTCACGTACAGTCACAATCAACGTCACCAACTCACGTACACTCACACACACCCTCACCAAATCATGTACACTCACACACACACCCTCACCAACCCACCTACACTCACACACACACCCTCACCAACTCGCGTACACTCACACAATCACCCTCACCAACTCACGTACTCTCAGACACACCTTCACCAACTCATGTTGACTCACACACAGACTCTCAACAACTCGCGTAAACTCACACAAACACTCACCAACTCACGTACACTCACACACACCGTCACCAACTCACCTACACTGACACACTCCCTCACCAACTCACATACACTTACACACACCCTTACCAACTCACGTACATCCACACACACCCTCACCAACCCGCGTACACTCACACACACCCTCACCAACTCACGTACACTCACACACACACGCTCACCAACCCGCGTACACTCACACAGAACCACCCCAACTTGCGTACACTAACACACACACTCACCAACTCACGTACATTCATAAACACATCCTCTGCAAATTGCGCGCACTCACACACTCACACCCTCACCAACTTACGTACACTCACACACACCCTCACCAACTCACCTCGACTCACACACACACCCTCACCAACTCACCTAGACTCAGACACGCACACTCACCAACTTGCGTACACTAACCACACACACTCGCCAACTCACGTACACTCACACACACCCTCACCAACTCACGTACACTCAGACACACACACACACTCACCATCTTGCGTACACTCGCACACACCCTCACCAACTTACGTACACTAACGACACAACCTCACCAACTCACGTACACTCACCCACACATCCTTACCAACTCGCGTACACTCACACACACCCTCACAGACTCACATACACTCACACACACACACACCCTCACCAACTCTTGGACACTCAGACACCCTCACCAACTCAAGTACACTCACACACACCCTCATCAACCCCTGTACACACACACACACCCTCACGGACTCGCATACACTCCCGCACACACACCCTCAACAAATCACATACACTAACACACACACACTCACCAACTCGCGTACACTTATGCACACCCTCACCAACTCACGTACACTCACTCACACAACCTCACCAACTCACATACACTCAGACACACACCCTCACCAACTCACGTACACTCACACACACACTCACCAACTCGCGTACACTCACACACCCTCACCAACTCACGGACCCTCCCACACCCTCACCAACTCACGTTCCCTCACACACACCCTCACACACTCGCGTACACTCACACACACACTCACCAACTCGCGTACACTCACACAACCTCACCAACTCACGGACCCTCACACACCCTCACCAACTCACGGACCCTCACACACTCCCTCACACACTCGCGTACACTCACACACACACCCTCACCAACTCACGTACACTCACACACACACTCACCAACTCGCGTCCATTCTCACACCCTCACCAACTCACGTACCCTCACACACCCTCACCAACTCACGTACCCTCTCACACTGCCTCACACACTCGCGTACACTCACACACACACCCTCACCAACTCACGTACCCTCACGCACACCCTCACACACTGGCGTGCACTCACATACACACTCACCAACTCACGTACACTTACACACACCCTCACCAACTCGCTCACACGAACACACACCCTCACCAACTCACGTACGCTCACACACACAACAACTCACGTTCACTCACACACGCACACCCTCACCAACTCGAGTACACTCACGCACACACCTACTCACCATCTTGCGTGCACTCACACACACCCTCACCAACTTACGTACACTAACCACACACCCTCACCAACTCGCGTACACTCACACAGAACCTCCCCAACTAGCGTACACTAACACACACACTCACCAACTCACGTACATTCAAAAACACACCCTCTCCAAATTGCGGCACTCACACACACACCCTCACCAACTCACGTACACTCACACACACCCTCACCAACTCACGTACACTCGCACAGACACCCTCGCCAACTCACGTATACTCACACACAAACCCTCAACAACTCACGTACACTCACACACACAAACTCAACAACTCGCGTACACTTATGCATACCCTCACCAACTCACGTACACTCACTCACACAACCTCACCAACTCACGTACACTCACACAAACACCCTCACCAACTCACGTACACTCAAACACACACTCACCAACTCGCGTACACTCACACACCCTCACCAACTCACGGACCCTCCCACACCCTCATCAACTCACGTACCCTCACACACACCCTCACACACTCGCGTACACTCACACACACACCCTCCCCAACTCACGTACACTTATACACACCCTCACCAACTCGCGCGCACGAACACACACACCCTCACCAACTCACGTACACTCACACACAACCTCACCAACTCTCGTACACTCACATACACCCTCAACAACTCACGTTCATTCACACACACCTCCTCACCAACTCGCTTACACTCTCACACACACCCTCATCAACTCACGTACACTCACACAAAGCCTCACAAACTCACCTCGACTCACACACACACCCTCACCAACTCACCTAGCCTCAGACACACACACTCACCAACTTGTGTCCACTAACCACACACCCTCGCCATCTCGTGTACACTCACACACACCCTCACCAACTCACGTACACTCACACACACCCTCACCAACTCACGCACACTCACACGCACACCCACTCATCATCTTGTGTACACTCACACACACCCTCACCAACTCACGTACAATCAAACACACACATACTCACCAACTTGCGTACACTCACACACGTTCACTCAGCAACTCACGTACACTAACCACACACCCTCACCAACTCACGTACACTCACACACCCATCCTTACCAACTCGCGTACACTCACACACTCCCTCACCAACTCACGTACACTCACACACACACACACACACACACCCTCACCAACTCACGTACACTCACACAGCCTCACCAACTCACTTACACTCACACACACCCTCTCCAACTCGCGTACACTCACGCACATACCCTCACCACCTCACGTACAGTCACAATCAACGTCACCAACTCACGTACACTCACACACACCCTCACCAAATCATGTACACTCACACACACACCCTCACCAACCCACCTACACTCACACACACACCCTCACCAACTCGCGTACACTCACACATTCACCCTCACCAACTCACGTACTCTCAGACACACCTTCACCAACTCGTGTTGACTCACACACAGACTCTCAACAACTCGCGTAAACTCACACAAACACTCACCAACTCACGTACACTCACACACACCCTCACCAACTCACCTACATTCACACACACCTCCTCACCAACTCACGTACACTCACACACACACCCTCACCAACTCACGTGCAATCACACACACCCTCACCAACTCAGGTACACTCACACACACACCCTCTCCAAATCACGTACACTCAAACACACACCCTCACCAACTCACGTACACTTACACACCCGCTCACCATCTCGCGTATGCTCTCACACACACACCAACTCACGTACACTCACACACACACACCCTCACCAACTCACGTACACTCACGCACACAACCTCACCAACTCACGTACACTCACACACACCCTCACCAACTCGTGAACACTCACACACACACTCTCACCAATGCGCGTACACTCACACACACCCTCACCAACTCACGTACACTCACACACACCCTCACAAACTCACGTACACTCACACACACCTCCTCACCAAGTCACTTACACTCACACACACACCCTCACCAACTCACGTACACTCACACAAAGCCTCACCATCTCACCTCGACTCACACACACACCCTCAACAACTCACCTCGACTCAGACACACACACTCATCAACTTGCGTACACGAACCACACACCCTCGCCAACTCACGTACACTCACACATACCCACACCAATTCACGCACACTCACACACACACCCTCACCAACTCGCGCACAGTCACACACACATACCCTCACCAACGCACATGCACACACACCCTCACCAGCTCACATACACTCACGCACACTCCCTCACCAACTCACAGACACTTACTCACACCCTCACCAACTCACGTACACCCACACACACCCTCACCAACTCGCGTACACTCACACACACCCTCACCAACTCGCGTACTCTCACACACAACCTCCCCAACTTGTGTACACTATCACACACACTCACCAACTCACGTACATTCATAAACACACCCTCTCCAAATTGCGTGCACTCACACGCACACACCCTCACCAACTTACGTACACTCACACACACCCTCAGCAACTCACGTCCACTCGCACACACACTCTCACTAACTCGTGTATACTCACACACACACCCTCAACAACTCACATACACTAACACACACACACTCACCAACTCACGTACACTCACACACACACTCACCAACTCGCGTACACTCACATAACCTCACCAACTCACGGACCCTCACACACCCTCACCAACTCACGTACCCTCACACACACCCTCACACACGCGCGTACACTCACACACACACCCTCACCAAATCACGTACACTTACACACACCCTCACCAACTCACGTACCCTCACACACACCCTCACACACTCGCGTGCAATCACACACATAGCCTCACCAACTCACGTACACTTACACACACCCTCACCAACTCGCGCATACGAACACACACCCCCTCACCAACTCACGTACACTCACACACAACCTCACCAACTCACGTACACTCACACACACCCTCACCAACTCACGTTCATTCACACACACCTCCTCACCAACTCGCCTTCACTTTCACACACACCCTCATCAACTCACGTACACTCACACAAAGCCTCACAAACTCACCTCGACTCACACACACACCCTCACCAACTCACCTAGCCTCAGACACACACACTCACCAACTTGTGTACACTAACCACACACCCTCGCCAACTCACGTACACTCACACACACCCTCACCAACTCAAGTACACTCACACAGACACACCCACACACCATCTTGCGTACACTCACACACACCCTCACCAACTTACGTACACTAACCACACACCCTCACCAACTCACGGACACTCAGCCACACATCCTTACCAACTTGCGTACACTGACACACATCCTCACCAACACACGTACAATCAAACACACACCCCCTCACCAACTCACGTACACTCAGACACCCTCCCCAACTCAAGTACACTCACACACACCCTCATCAACTCCTGTACACTCTCACACACACGCACGGACTCGCATACACACACACCCTCACCAACTCATGTACACTCACACACCCTCACCAACTGACGTACACTCACTCACACCCTCACCAACTCGTGTACACACACACACCCTCACCAACTCACGTACACTCACACACACACCCACTCACCATCTTGCGTACAGTCACACACACCCTCACCAACTCACACACACTAACCACACACCCTCACCAACTCACGTACACTCACACACACACCCTCACCAACTCACGTACACTCACAGACACACTCACCAACTCGCGTACACTCACACACATACCCTTACCACCTCACGTACAGTCACACAGACCGTCACCAACTCACGTACACTCACACACACCCTCACCAACTCATGTACACTCACAGACACACCATCACCAACTCACGTACACTCACACACACACCCTCACCAACTCACGTACACTCACACACACCCTCACCAACTCACGTACACTCACACACACAGCCTCACCAACTCAGTTACACTCACACACACCCTCACCAACTAGCGTACACTCACACACACACCTACCCAAATCACGTACACTCAAACACGCAACCTCACCAACTCGCGCACATGAACACAGACACTCTCACCAACTCACGTAAGCTCACACACACACACCAACTCACGTACACTCACAAACACACACCCTCACCCACTCACGTACACTCACGCAGACAACCTCACCAACTCACGTACACTCACACACACCCTCACCAACTCGTGAACACTCACACACACACTCTCACTAACGCGCGTACACTCACACACACCCTCACCAACTCACGTACACTGAAACACACCCTCAACAACTCACGCACACTCACACGCACACCCACTCACCATCTTGCGTTCACTCACACACACCCTCACCAACTCACGTACACTCAAACACACACATACTCACCAACTTGCGCACACTCACACACGTTCACTCACCAACTCACGTACACTAACCACACACCCTCACCAACTCACGTAGACCCACACACCCATCCTTACCAACTCGCGTACACTCACACACTCCCTCACCAACTCACGTACACTCACACACACACACACACACCCTCACCAACTCACGTACACTCACTCAGCCTCACCAACTCACTTACACTCACACACACCCTCTCCAACTCGCGTACACTCACGCACATACCCTCACCACCTCACGTACAGTCACAATCGCCGTCACCAACTCACGTACACTCACACACACCCTCACCAACTCATGTACACTCACACACACACCTTCACCAACCCACCTACACTCACACACCCTCACCAACTCGCGTACACTCACACATTCACCCTCACCAACTCACGTACTCTCAGACACACCTCCACCAACTCGTGTTGACTAACACACACACTCTCAACAACTCGCGTAAACTCACACGAACACTCACCAACTCACGTACACTCACACACACCGTCACCAACTCACCTACACTCACACACACCTCCTCACCAACTCACGTACACTCACACATACACCTTCACCAACTCACGTGCACTCACACACACCCTCACCGACTCACGTACACTCACACACACACTCTCACCAACTCAGGTACACTCACACACACACCCTCACCAACTCGCGTACACTCACACACACCCTCACCAACTCACCTACACTCACACACACCTCCTCACCAACTCACGTACACTCACACACACACCCTCACCAACTCACGTGCACTCACACACACCCTCACCGACTCACGTACACTCACACACACACTCTCACCAACTCAGGTACACTCACACGCACACCCTCACCAACTCACGTACACTTACACACCCCCTCACCAACTCGCATACGCTCTCACACACACACCAACTCACGGACACTCACACACACACACCCTTACCAACTCACGTAAACTCACGCACACAACCTCACCAACTCACGTACACTCACACACACCCTCACCAACTCGTGAACACTCACACACACACTCTCAACAATGCGCGTACACTCTCACACACCCTCACCAACTCATGTACACTCACACACACCCTCACCAACACACGTACACTCACACAAAGCCTCACCAACTCACCTCGACTCACACACACACCCTCACCAACTCACCTAGACTCAGACACACACACTCACCAACTTGCGTAAACGAACCACACACCCTCGCCAACTCCCGTACACTCACACATACCCTCACCAACTCACGCACACTCACACACACACACACCCTCAACAACTCGCGCACAGTCACACCCTCACCAACGCACACACACACACACCCTCACCAGCTCACATACACTCACGCACACTCCCTCACCAACTCACATACACTTACTCACATCCTCTCCAACTCACGTACACCCACACACACCCTCACCAACTCGCGTACACTCACACACACCCTCAGCAACTCACGTGCACTCACACACACACCCTCACCAACTCGCGTACACTCACTCAGAACCTCCCCAACTTGCGTACACTAACACACACACTCACCAACTCATGTACATTCATAAACACACCCTCTCCAAATTGCGTGCAATCACACACACACACCCTAACGAACTTACGTACACTCACACACACCCTCACCAAATCACGTACACTCGCACACACACCCTCACCAAATCGTGTATACTCACACACACACCCTCAACAACTCACATACACTTACACACACACACTCACCAACTCGCGTACACTTATGAACACCCTCACCAACTCACGTACACTCACTCACACAATGTCACCAACTGACGTTCGCTCACACACACACCCTCACCAACTCACGTACACTCACACACACACTCACCAACTCGCGTACACTCACATAACCTCACCAACTCACGGACCCTCACACACCCTCACCAACTCACGTACCCTCACACACACCCTCACACACTCGCGTACACTCACACACACACCCTCACCAACTCACGTACACTTACACACACCCTCACCAACTCACGTACCCTCACACACACCCTCACACACTCGCGTGCAATCACACACACAGCCTCACTAACTCACGTACACTTACACACACCCTCACCAACTCGCGCACACGAACACACACACCCTCACCAACCACGTACACTCACACACAACCTCACCAACTCACGTTCACTCACACACACCCTCACCAACTCACGTACACTCAAACACACACATACTCACCAACTTGCGCACACTCACACACGTTCACTCACCAACTCACGTACACTAACCACACACCCGCACCAACTCACGTAGACTCACACACCCATCCTTACCAACTCGCGTACACTCACACACTCCCTCACCAACTCACGGACACTCACACACACACACACACCCTCACCAACTCACGTACACTCACACAGCCTCACCAACTCACTTACACTCACACACACCCTCTCCAACTCGCGTACACTCACGCACATACCCTCACCACCTCACGTACAGTCACAATCGCCGTCACCAACTCACGTACACTCACACACACCCTCACCAACTCATGTACACTCACACACACACCTTCACCAACCCACCTACACTCACACACCCTCACCAACTCGCGTACACTCACACATTCACCCTCACCAACTCACGTACTCTCAGACACACCTCGACCACCTCGTGTTGACTAACACACACACTCTCAACAACTCGCGTAAACTCACACGAACACTCACCAACTCACGTCCACTCAAACACACCGTCACCAACTCACCTACACTCACACACACCTCCTCACCAACTCACGTACACTCACACACACACCCTCACCAACTCACGTGCACTCACACACACCCTCACCGACTCAAGTACACTCACACACACACTCTCACCAACTCAGGAACACTCACACACACACCCTCACCAACTCGCGTACGCTCACACACACCCTCACCAACTCACCTACACTCACACACACCTCCTCACCAACTGACGTACACTCACACACACACCCTCACCAACTCACGTGCACTCACACACACCCTCACCGACTCACGTACACTCACACACACACTCTCACCAACTCAGGTACACTCACACACACACCCTCACCAACTCGCGTACGCTCACACACACACCCTCTCCAAATCACTTACACTCACACGCACACCCTCACCAACTCACGTACACTTGCACACACCCTCACCAACTCGCATACGCTCTCACACACACACCAACTCACGTACACTCACACACACACCCTCACCAACTCACGTAAACTCACGCACACAACCTCACCAACTCACGTACACTCACACACACCCTCACCAACTCGTGAACACACACACACACACTCTCAACAATGCGCGTACACTCTCACACACCCTCACCAACTCACGTACACTCACACACACCCTCACAAACTCACGTACACTCACACACACCTCCTCACCAACTCACTTACGCTCACACACACACCCTCACCAACACACGTACACTCACACAAAGTCTCACCAACTCACCTCGACTCACACACACACCCTCACCAACTCACCTAGACTCAGACACACACACTCACCAACTTGCGTAAACGAACCACACACCCTCGCCATCTCCCGTACACTCAAACATATCCTCACCAACTCACGCACACTCACACACACACACACCCTCACCAACCCGCGCACAGTCACACCCTCACCAACGCACACACACCCTCACCAGCTCACATACACTCACGCACACTCCCTCACCAACTCACATACACTTACTCACATCCTCACCAACTCACGTACACCCACACACACCCTCACCAACTCGCGTACACTCACACACACCCTCAGCAACTCACGTGCACACACACACACACCCTCACCAACTCGCGTACACTCACTCAGAACCTCCCCAACTTGCGTACACTAACACACACACTCACCAACTCATGTACATTCAGAAACACACCCTCTCCAAATTGCGTGCAATCACACACACACACCCTAACCAACTTACGTACACTCACACACACCCTCACCAAATCACGTACACTCGCACACACACCCTCACCAAATCGTGTATACTCACACACACACCCTCAACAACTCACATACACTAACACACACACACTCACCAACTCGCGTACACTTATGCACACCCTCACCAACTCACGTACACTCACTCACACAACCTCACCAACTGACGTTCGCTCACACAACTCATATACACTTACACACACCCTCACCAACTCACGTACACTCACACACACACTCACCAACTCGCGTACACTCACATAACCTCACCAACTCACGGACCCTCACACACCCTCACCAACTCACGTACCCTCACACACACCCTCACACACTCGCGTACACTCACACACACACCCTCACCAACTCACGTACACTTACACACACCCTCACCAACTCACGTACCCTCACACACACCCTCACACACTCGCGTGCAATCACACACACAGCCTCACCAACTCACGTACACTTACACACACCCTCACCAACTCGCGCACACGAACACACACACCCTCACCAACTCACGTACACTCACACACAACCTCACCAACTCACGTACACTCACACACACACCCCCTCACCAACTCACGTACACTCAGACACCCTCCCCAACTCAAGTACACTCACACACACCCTCATCAACTCCTGTACATTCACACACACCCTCACGGACTCGGAAACACTCACACACACACCCTCACCAACTCACGTACACTGGCACACCCTCACCAACTGACGTACGCTCACACAGCCCCTCACCAACTCGTGTACACCCACACACACCCTCACCAACTCACGTACACTCACACACACCCTCACCATGTCACGCACACTCACACACACACCCTCACCAACACGCGTACACTCACACACACACACCCTCACCAACGCACGTACACACACACCCTCACCAGCTCACATACACTCACACACACTCCCTCACCAACTCACATACACTTACACACACCCTTACCAACTCACGTACATCCACACACACCCTCACCAACCCGCGTACACTCACACACACCCTCACCAACTCACGTACACTCACACACACACCCTCACCAACCCGCGTACACTCACACAGAACCACCCCAACTTGCGTACACTAACACACACACTCACCAACTCACGTACATTCATAAACACATCCTCTGCAAATTGCGCGCACTCACACACTCACACCCTCACCAACTTACGTACACTCACACACACCCTCACCAACTCACCTCGACTCACACACACACCCTCACCAACTCACCTCGACTCAGACACGCACACTCACCAACTTGCGTACACTAACCACACACACTCGCCAACTCACGTACACTCACACACACCCTCACCAACTCACGTACACTCAGACACACACACACACTCACCATCTTGCGTACACTCGCACACACCCTCACCAACTTACGTACACTAACGACACAACCTCACCAACTCACGTACACTCACCCACACATCCTTACCAACTCGCGTACACTCACACACACCCTCACAGACTCACATACACTCACACACACACACCCCCTCACCAACTCTTGTACACTCAGACACCCTCACCAACTCAAGTACACTCACACACACCCTCATCAACTCCTGTACACTCACACACACCCTCACGGACTCGCATACACTCCCGCACACACACCCTCAACAAATCACACACACTAACACACACACACTCACCAACTCGCGTACACTTATGCACACCCTCACCAACTCACGTACACTCACTCACAAAACCTCACCAACTCACATACACTCAGACACACACCCTCACCAACTCACGTACACTCACACACACACTCACCAACTCGCGTACACTCACACACCCTCACCAACTCACGGACCCTCCCACACCCTCACCAACTCACGTTCCCTCACACACACCCTCACACACTCGCGTACACTCACACACACACTCACCAACTCGCGGACACTCACACAACCTCACCAACTCACGGACCCTCACACACCCTCACCAACTCACGGACCCTCACACACTCCCTCACACACTCGCGTACACTCACACACACACCCTCACCAACTCACGTACACTCACACACACACTCACCAACTCGCGTCCATTCTCACACCCTCACCAACTCACGTACCCTCACACACCCTCACCAACTCACGTACCCTCTCACACTGCCTCACACACTCGCGTACACTCACACACACACCCTCACCAACTCATGTACCCTCACGCACACCCTCACACACTGGCGTGCACTCACATACACACTCACCAACTCACGTACACTTACACACACCCTCACCAACTCGCTCACACGAACACACACACCCTCACCAACTCACGTACGCTCACACACACAACAACTCACGTTCACTCACACACGCACACCCTCACCAACTCGCGTACACTCACGCACACAACCTCACCAACTCACGTACACTCACACACACCCTCCCCAACTCATGTTCATTCACACACACCTCCTCACCAACTCTCGTACACTCGCACACACACCCTCGACAACTCACGTACACTCACACACACCATCACCAACTCACGTACACTCACACACACACCTACTCACCATCTTGCGTGCACTCACACACACCCTCACCAACTTACGTACACTAACCACACACCCTCACCAACTCGCGTGCACTCACACAGAACCTCCCCAACTAGCGTACACTAACACACACACTCACCAACTCACGTACATTCATAAACACACCCTCTCCAAATTGCGGCACTCACACACACACCCTCACCAACTCACGTACACTCACACACACCCTCACCAACTCACGTACACTCGCACAGACACCCTCGCCAACTCACGTATACTCACACACACACCCTCAACAACTCGCGTACACTTATGCATACCCTCACCAACTCACGTACACTCACTCACACAACCTCACCAACTCACGTACACTCACACAAACACCCTCACCAACTCACGTACACTCAAACACACACTCACCAACTCGCGTACACTCACACACCCTCACCAACTCACGGACCCTCCCACACCCTCACCAACTCACGTACCCTCACACACACCCTCACACACTCGCGTACACTCACACACACACCCTCCCCAACTCACGTACACTTATACACACCCTCACCAACTCGCGCGCACGAACACACACACCCTCACCAACTCACGTACACTCACACACAACCTCACCAACTCTCGTACACTCACATACACCCTCACCAACTCACGTTCATTCACACACACCTCCTCACCAACTCGCTTACACTCTCACACACACCCTCGTCAACTCACGTACACTCACACAAAGCCTCACAAACTCACCTCGACTCACACACACACCCTCACCAACTCACCTAGCCTCAGACACACACACTCACCAACTTGTGTACACTAACCACACACCCTCGCCAACTCGTGTACACTCACACACACCCTCACCAACTCACGTGCACTCACACACACCCTCACCGACTCACGTACACTCACACACACACACTCACCAACTCAGGTACACTCACACACACACCCTCACCAACTCGCGTACACTCACACACACACCCTCTCCAAATCACTTACACTCACACGCACACCCTCACCAACTCACGTACACTTACACACCCCCTCACCAACTCGCATACGCTCTCACACACACACCAACTCACGTACACTCACACACACACACCCTCACCAACTCACGTAAACTCACGCACACAACCTCACCAACTCACGTACACTCACACACACCCTCACCAACTCGTGAACACTCACACACACACTCTCAACAATGCGCGTACACTCTCACACACCCTCACCAACTCACGTACACTCACACACACCCTCACAAACTCACGTACACTCACACACACCTCCTCACCAACTCACTTACGCTCACACACACACCCTCACCAACACACGTACACTCACACAAAGTCTCACCAACTCACCTCGACTCACACACACACCCTCACCAACTCACCTAGACTCAGACACACACACTCACCAACTTGCGTAAACGAACCACACACCCTCGCCAACTCCCGTACACTCACACATATCCTCACCAACTCACGCACACTCACACACACACACACCCTCACCAACTCGCGCACAGTCACACCCTCACCAACGCACACACACCCTCACCAGCTCACATACACTCACGCACACTCCCTCACCAACTCACATAGACTTACTCACATCCTCACCAACTCACGTACACCCACACACACCCTCACCAACTCGCGTACACTCACACACCCTCACCAACTCACGGACCCTCCCACACCCTCACCAACTCACGTTCCCTCACACACACCCTCACACACTCGCGTACACTCACACACACACTCACCATCTCGCGGACACTCACACAACCTCACCAACTCACGGACCCTCACACACCCTCACCAACTCACGGACCCTCACACACTCCCTCACACACTCGCGTACACTCACACACACACCCTCACCAACTCACGTACACTCACACACACACTCACCAACTCGCGTCCATTCTCACACCCTCACCAACTCACGTACCCTCACACACCCTCACCAACTCACGTACCCTCTCACACTGCCTCACACACTCGCGTACACTCACACACACACCCTCACCAACTCATGTACCCTCACGCACACCCTCACACACTGGCGTGCACTCACATACACACTCACCAACTCACGTACACTTACACACACCCTCACCAACTCGCTCACACGAACACACACACCCTCACCAACTCACGTACGCTCACACACACAACAACTCACGTTCACTCACACACGCACACCCTCACCAACTCGCGTACACTCACGCACACAACCTCACCAACTCACGTACACTCACACACACCCTCCCCAACTCATGTTCATTCACACACACCTCCTCACCAACTCTCGTACACTCGCACACACACCCTCGACAACTCACGTACACTCACACACACCATCACCAACTCACGTACACTCACACACACACCTACTCACCATCTTGCGTGCACTCACACACACCCTCACCAACTTACGTACACTAACCACACACCCTCACCAACTCGCGTGCACTCACACAGAACCTCCCCAACTAGCGTACACTAACACACACACTCACCAACTCACGTACATTCATAAACACACCCTCTCCAAATTGCGGCACTCACACACACACCCTCACCAACTCACGTACACTCACACACACCCTCACCAACTCACGTACACTCGCACAGACACCCTCGCCAACTCACGTATACTCACACACACACCCTCAACAACTCGCGTACACTTATGCATACCCTCACCAACTCACGTACACTCACTCACACAACCTCACCAATTCACGTACACTCACACAAACACCCTCACCAACTCACGTACACTCAAACACACACTCACCAACTCGCGTACACTCACACACCCTCACCAACTCACGGACCCTCCCACACCCTCACCAACTCACGTACCCTCACACACACCCTCACACACTCGCGTACACTCACACGCACACCCTCCCCAACTCACGTACACTTATACACACCCTCACCAACTCGCGCGCACGAACACACACACCCTCACCAACTCACGTACACTCACACACAACCTCACCAACTCTCGTACATTCACATACACCCTCACCAACTCACGTTCATTCACACACACCTCCTCACCAACTCGCTTACACTCTCACACACACCCTCGTCAACTCACGTACACTCACACAAAGCCTCACAAACTCACCTCGACTCACACACACACCCTCACCAACTCACCTAGCCTCAGACACACACACTCACCAACTTGTGTACACTAACCACACACCCTCGCCAACTCGTGTACACTCACACACACCCTCACCAACTCACGTGCACTCACACACACCCTCACCGACTCACGTACACTCACACACACACACTCACCAACTCAGGTACACTCACACACACACCCTCACCAACTCGCGTACACTCACACACACACCCTCTCCAAATCACTTACACTCACACGCACACCCTCACCAACTCACGTACACTTACACACCCCCTCACCAACTCGCATACTCTCTCACACACACACCAACTCACGTACACTCACACACACACACCCTCACCAACTCACGTAAACTCACGCACACAACCTCACCAACTCACGTACACTCACACACACCCTCACCAACTCGTGAACACTCACACACACACTCTCAACAATGCGCGTACACTCTCACACACCCTCACCAACTCACGTACACTCACACACACCCTCACAAACTCACGTACACTCACACACACCTCCTCACCAACTCACTTACGCTCACACACACACCCTCACCAACACACGTACACTCACACAAAGTCTCACCAACTCACCTCGACTCACACACACACCCTCACCAACTCACCTAGACTCAGACACACACACTCACCAACTTGCGTAAACGAACCACACACCCTCGCCAACTCCCGTACACTCACACATATCCTCACCAACTCACGCACACTCACACACACACACATCCTCACCAACTCGCGCACAGTCACACCCTCACCAACGCACACACACCCTCACCAGCTCACATACACTCACGCACACTCCCTCACCAACTCACATACACTTACTCACATCCTCACCAACTCACGTACACCCACACACACCCTCACCAACTCGCGTACACTCACACACACCCTCAGCAACTCACGTGCACTCACACACACACCCTCACCAACTCGCGTACACTCACTCAGAACCTCCCCAACTTGCGTACACTAACACACACACTCACCAACTCATGTACATTCAGAAACACACCCTCTCCAAATTGCGTGCAATCACACACACACACCCTAACCAACTTACGTACACTCACACACACCCTCACCAAATCACGTACACTCGCACACACACCCTCACCAAATCGTGTATACTCACACACACACCCTCAACAACTCACATACACTAACACACACACACTCACCAACTCGCGTACACTTATGCACACCCTCACCAACTCACGTACACTCACTCACACAACCTCACCAACTGACGTTCGCTCACACAACTCATATACACTTACACACACCCTCACCAACTCACGTACACTCACACACACACTCACCAACTCGCGTACACTCACATAACCTCACCAACTCACGGACCCTCACACACCCTCACCAACTCACGTACCCTCACACACACCCTCACACACTCGCGTACACTCACACACACACCCTCACCAACTCACGTACACTTACACACACCCTCACCAACTCACGTACCCTCACACACACCCTCACACACTCGCGTGCAATCACACACACAGCCTCACCAACTCACGTACACTTACACACACCCTCACCAACTCGCGCACACGAACACACACACCCTCACCAACTCACGTACACTCACACACAACCTCACCAACTCACGTACACTCACACACACACCCCCTCACCAACTCACGTACACTCAGACACCCTCCCCAACTCAAGTACACTCACACACACCCTCATCAAATCCTGTACATTCACACACACCCTCACGGACTCGGAAACACTCACACACACACCCTCACCAACTCACGTACACTCGCACACCCTCACCAACTGACGTACGCTCACACAGCCCCTCACCAACTCGTGTACACCCACACACACCCTCACCAACTCACGTACACTCACACACACCCTCACCATGTCACGCACACTCACACACACACCCTCACCAACACGCGTACACTCACACACACACACCCTCACCAACGCACGTACACACACACCCTCACCAGCTCACATACACTCACACACACTCCCTCACCAACTCACATACACTTACACACACCCTTACCAACTCACGTACATCCACACACACCCTCACCAACCCGCGTACACTCACACACACCCTCACCAACTCACGTACACTCACACACACCCTCACCAACCCGCGTACACTCACACAGAACCACCCCAACTTGCGTACACTAACACACACACTCACCAACTCACGTACATTCATAAACACATCCTCTGCAAATTGCGCGCACTCACACACTCACACCCTCACCAACTTACGTACACTCACACACACCCTCACCAACTCACCTCGACTCACACACACACCCTCACCAACTCACCTCGACTCAGACACGCACACTCACCAACTTGCGTACACTAACCACACACACTCGCCAACTCACGTACACTCACACACACCCTCACCAACTCACGTACACTCAGACACACACACGCACTCACCATCTTGCGTACACTCGCACACACCCTCACCAACTTACGTACACTAACGACACAACCTCACCAACTCACGTACACTCACCCACACATCCTTACCAACTCGCGTACACTCACACACACCCTCACAGACTCACATACACTCACACACACACACCCCCTCACCAACTCTTGTACACTCAGACACCCTCACCAACTCAAGTACACTCACACACACCCTCATCAACTCCTGTACACTCACACACACCCTCACGGACTCGCATACACTCCCGCACACACACCCTCAACAAATCACATACACTAACACACACACACTCACCAACTCGCGTACACTTATGCACACCCTCACCAACTCACGTACACTCACTCACACAACCTCACCAACTCACATACACTCAGACACACACCCTCACCAACTCACGTACACTCACACACACACTCACCAACTCGCGTACACTCACACACCCTCACCAACTCACGGACCCTCCCACACCCTCACCAACTCACGTTCCCTCACACACACCCTCACACACTCGCGTACACTCACACACACACTCACCAACTCGCGGACACTCACACAACCTCACCAACTCACGGACCCTCACACACCCTCACCAACTCACGGACCCTCACACACTCCCTCACACACTCGCGTACACTCACACACACACCCTCACCAACTCACGTACACTCACACACACACTCACCAACTCGCGTCCATTCTCACACCCTCACCAACTCACGTACCCTCACACACCCTCACCAACTCACGTACCCTCTCACACTGCCTCACACACTCGCGTACACTCACACACACACCCTCACCAACTCATGTACCCTCACGCACACCCTCACACACTGGCGTGCACTCACATACACACTCACCAACTCACGTACACTTACACACACCCTCACCAACTCGCTCACACGAACACACACACCCTCACCAACTCACGTACGCTCACACACACAACAACTCACGTTCACTCACACACGCACACCCTCACCAACTCGCGTACACTCACGCACACAACCTCACCAACTCACGTACACTCACACACACCCTCCCCAACTCATGTTCATTCACACACACCTCCTCACCAACTCTCGTACACTCGCACACACACCCTCGACAACTCACGTACACTCACACACACCATCACCAACTCACGTACACTCACACACACACCTACTCACCATCTTGCGTGCACTCACACACACCCTCACCAACTTACGTACACTAACCACACACCCTCACCAACTCGCGTGCACTCACACAGAACCTCCCCAACTAGCGTACACTAACACACACACTCACCAACTCACGTACATTCATAAACACACCCTCTCCAAATTGCGGCACTCACACACACACCCTCACCAACTCACGTACACTCACACACACCCTCACCAACTCACGTACACTCGCACAGACACCCTCGCCAACTCACGTATACTCACACACACACCCTCAACAACTCGCGTACACTTATGCATACCCTCACCAACTCACGTACACTCACTCACACAACCTCACCAACTCACGTACACTCACACAAACACCCTCACCAACTCACGTACACTCAAACACACACTCACCAACTCGCGTACACTCACACACCCTCACCAACTCACGGACCCTCCCACACCCTCACCAACTCACGTACCCTCACACACACCCTCACACACTCACGTACACTCACACACACACCCTCCCCAACTCACGTACACTTATACACACCCTCACCAACTCGCGCGCACGAACACACACACCCTCACCAACTCACGTACACTCACACACAACCTCACCAACTCTCGTACACTCACATACACCCTCACCAACTCACGTTCATTCACACGCACCTCCTCACCAACTCGCTTACACTCTCACACACACCCTCGTCAACTCACGTACACTCACACAAAGCCTCACAAACTCACCTCGACTCACACACACACCCTCACCAACTCACCTAGCCTCAGACACACACACTCACCAACTTGTGTACACTAACCACACACCCTCGCCAACTCGTGTACACTCACACACACCCTCACCAACTCACGTGCACTCACACACACCCTCACCGACTCACGTACACTCACACACACACACTCACCAACTCAGGTACACTCACACACACACCCTCACCAACTCGCGTACACTCACACACACACCCTCTCCAAATCACTTACACTCACACGCACACCCTCACCAACTCACGTACACTTACACACCCCCTCACCAACTCGCATACGCTCTCACACACACACCAACTCACGTACACTCACACACACACACCCTCACCAACTCACGTAAACTCACGCACACAACCTCACCAACTCACGTACACTCACACACACCCTCACCAACTCGTGAACACTCACACACACACTCTCAACAATGCGCGTACACTCTCACACACCCTCACCAACTCACGTACACTCACACACACCCTCACAAACTCACGTACACTCACACACACCTCCTCACCAACTCACTTACGCTCACACACACACCCTCACCAACACACGTACACTCACACAAAGTCTCACCAACTCACCTCGACTCACACACACACCCTCACCAACTCACCTAGACTCAGACACACACACTCACCAACTTGCGTAAACGAACCACACACCCTCGCCAACTCCCGTACACTCACACATATCCTCACCAACTCACGGACACTCACACACACACACACCCTCACCAACTCGCGCACAGTCACACCCTCACCAACGCACACACACCCTCATCAGCTCACATACACTCACGCACACTCCCTCACCAACTCACATACACTTACTCACATCCTCACCAACTCACGTACACCCACACACACCCTCACCAACTCGCGTACACTCACACACACCCTCAGCAACTCACGTGCACTCACACACACACCCTCACCAACTCGCGTACACTCACTCAGAACCTCCCCAACTTGCGTACACTAACACACACACTCACCAACTCATGTACATTCAGAAACACACCCTCTCCAAATTGCGTGCAATCACACACACACACCCTAACCAACTTACGTACACTCACACACACCCTCACCAAATCACGTACACTCGCACACACACCCTCACCAAATCGTGTATACTCACACACACACCCTCAACAACTCACATACACTAACACACACACACTCACCAACTCACGTACACTCACTCACACAACCTCACCAACTGACGTTCGCTCACACACACACCCTCACCAACTCACGTACACTCACACACACACTCACCAACTCGCGTACACTCACATAACCTCACCAACTCACGGACCCTCACACACCCTCACCAACTCACGTACCCTCACACACACCCTCACACACTCGCGTACACTCACACACACACCCTCACCAACTCACGTACACTTACACACACCCTCACCAACTCACGTACCCTCACACACACCCTCACACACTCGCGTGCAATCACACACACAGCCTCACCAACTCACGTACACTTACACACACCCTCACCAACTCGCGCACACGAACACACACACCCTCACCAACTCACGTACACTCACACACAACCTCACCAACTCACGTACACTCACACACACACCCCCTCACCAACTCACGTACACTCAGACACCCTCCCCAACTCAAGTACACTCACACACACCCTCATCAACTCCTGTACATTCACACAAACCCTCACGGACTCGGAAACACTCACACACACACCCTCACCAACTCACGTACACTCACACACCCTCAGCAACTGACGTACGCTCACACAGCCCCTCACCAACTCACGTACACTCACACACACCCTCACCATGTCACGCACACTCACACACACACCCTCACCAACACGCGTACACTCACACAGACACACCCTCACCAACGCACGTACACACACACCCTCACGAGCTCACATACACTCACACACACTCCCTCACCAACTCACATACACTTACACACACCCTTACCAACTCACGTACATCCACACACACCCTCACCAACCCGCGTACATTCACACACACCCTCACCAACTCACGTACACTCACACACACACCCTCACCAACCCGCGTACATTCACACAGAACCACCCCAACTTGCGTACACTAACACACACACTCACCAACTCACGTACATTCATAAACACATCCTCTGCAAATTGCGCGCACTCACACACTCACACCCTCACCAACTTACGTACACTCACACACACCCTCACCAACTCACCTCGACTCACACACACACCCTCACCAACTCACCTAGACTCAGACACGCACACTCACCAACTTGCGTACACTAACCACACACACTCGCCAACTTACGTACACTAACGACACAACCTCACCAACTCACGTACACTCACCCACACATCCTTACCAACTCGCGTACACTCACACACGCCCTCACAGACTCACATACACTCACACACACACACCCCCTCACCAACTCTTGTACACTCAGACACCCTCACCAACTCAAGTACACTCACACACACCCTCATCAACTCCTGTACACTCACACAAACCCTCACGGACTCGCATACACTCCCGCACACACACCCTCAACAAATCACATACACTAACACACACACACTCACCAACTCGCGTACACTTATGCACACCCTCACCAACTCACGTACACTCACTCACACAACCTCACCAACTCACATACACTCAGACACGCACCCTCACCAACTCACGTACACTCACACACACACTCACCAACTCGCGTACACTCACACACCCTCACCAACTCACGGACCCTCCCACACCCTCACCAACTCACGTTCCCTCACACACACCCTCACACACTCGCGTACACTCACACACACACTCACCAACTCGCGTACACTCACACAACCTCACCAACTCACGGACCCTCACACACCCTCACCAACTCACGGACCCTCGCACACTCCCTCACACACTCGCGTACACTCACACACACACCCTCACCAACTCACGTACACTCACACACACACTCACCAACTCGCGTCCATTCTCACACCCTCACCAACTCACGTACCCTCACACACCCTCACCAACTCACGTACCCTCTCACACTGCCTCACACACTCGCGTACACTCACACACAGACCCTCACCAACTCACGTGCCCTCACGCACACCCTCACACACTGGCGTGCACTCACATACACACTCACCAACTCACGTACACTTACACACACCCTCACCAACTCGCTCACACGAACACACACACCCTCACCAACTCACGTACGCTCACACACACAACAACTCACGTTCACTCACACACGCACACCCTCACCAACTCGCGTACACTCACGCACACAACCTCACCAACTCACGTACACTCACACACACCCTCCCCAACTCATGTTCATTCACACACACCTCCTCACCAACTCTCGTACACTCTCACACACACCCTCGACAACTCACGTACACTCACACACACCATCACCAACTCACGTACACTCACACACACACCTACTCACCATCTTGCGTGCACTCACACACACCCTCACCAACTTACGTACACTAACCACACACCCTCACCAACTCGCGTGCACTCACACAGAACCTCCCCAACTAGCGTACACTAACACACACACTCACCAACTCACGTACATTCATAAACACACCCTCTCCAAATTGCGGCACTCACACACACACCCTCAGCAACTCACGTACACTCACACACACCCTCACCAACTCACGTACACTCGCACAGACACCCTCGCCAACTCACGTATACTCACACACACACCCTCAACAACTCACGTACACTCACACACACAACAACTCGCGTACACTTATGCATACCCTCACCAACTCACGTACACTCACTCACACAACCTCACCAACTCACGTACACTCACACAAACACCCTCACCAACTCACGTACACTCAAACACACACTCACCAACTCGCGTACACTCACACACCCTCACCAACTCACGGACCCTCCCACACCCTCACCAACTCACGTACCCTCACACACACCCTCACACACTCGCGTACACTCACACACACACCCTCCCCAACTCACGTACACTTATACACACCCTCACCAACTCGCGCGCACGAACACACACACCCTCACCAACTCACGTACACTCACACACAACCTCACCAACTCTCGTACACTCACATACACCCTCACCAACTCACGTTCATTCACACACACCTCCTCACCAACTCGCTTACACTCTCACACACACCCTCATCAACTCACGTACACTCACACAAAGCCTCACAAACTCACTTCGACTCACACACACACCCTCACCAACTCACCTAGCCTCAGACACACACACTCACCAACTTGTGTACACTAACCACACACCCTCGCCAACTCGTGTACACTCACACACACCCTCACCAACTCACGTACACTCACACACACCCTCACCAACTCACGCACACTCACACGCACACCCACTCACCATCTTGTGTACACTCACACACACCCTCACCAACTCACGTACAATCAAACACACACATACTCACCAACTTGCGTACACTCACACACGTTCACTCAGCAACTCACGTACACTAACCACACACCCTCACCAACTCACGTACACTCACACACCCATCCTTACCAACTCACGTACACTCACACACACACACACACCCTCACCAACTCACGTACACTCACACAGCCTCACCAACTCACTTACACTCACACACACCCTCTCCAACTCGCGTACACTCACGCACATACCCTCACCACCTCACGTACAGTCACAATCAACGTCACCAACTCACGTACACTCACACACACCCTCACCAAATCATGTACACTCACACACACACCCTCACCAACCCACCTACACTCACACACACACCCTCACCAACTCGCATAAACTCACACAATCACCCTCACCAACTCACGTACTCTCAGACACACCTTCACCATCACGTGTTGACTCACACACAGACTCTCAACAACTCGCGTAAACTCACACAAACACTCACCAACTCACGTACACTGACACACACCCTCACCAACTCACCTACATTCACACACACCTCCTCACCAACTCACGTACACTCACACACACACCCTCACCAACTCACGTGCAATCACACACACCCTCACCAACTCAGGGACACTCACACACCCGCTCACCAACTCGCGTATGCTCTCACACACACACCAACTCACGTACACTCACACACACACACCCTCACCAACTCACGTACACTCACGCACACAACCTCACCAACTCACGTACACTCACACACACCCTCACCAACTCACGTACACTCACACACACACACCCTCACCAACTCACGTACACTCACGCACACAACCTCACCAATGCGCGTACACTCACACACACCCTCACCAACTCACGTACACTCACACACACCCTCACAAACTCACGTACACTCACACACAGCTCCTCACCAAGTCACTTACACTCACACACACACCCTCACCAACTCACGTACACTCACACAAAGCCTCACCATCTCACCTCGACTCACACACACACCCTCAACAACTCACCTAGACTCAGACACACACACTCATCAACTTGCGTACACGAACCACACACCCTCGCCAACTCACGTACACTCACACATACCCTCACCAACTCACGCACACTCACACACACACCCTCACCAACTCGCGCACAGTCACACACACATACCCTCACCAACGCACATACACACACACCCTCACCAGCTCACATACACTCACGCACACTCCCTCACCAACTCACATACACTTACTCACACCCTCACCAACTCACGTACACCCACACACACCCTCACCAACTCACGTACACTCACACACACCCTCACCAACTCACGTACACTCACACACACACCCTCACCAACTCGCGTACTCTCACACACAACCTCCCCAACTTGTGTACACTAACACACACACTCACCAACTCACGTACATTCATAAACAGACCCTCTCCAAATTGTGTGCACTCACACGCACACACCCTCACCAACTTACGTACACTCACACACACCCTCACCAACTCACGTACACTCGCACACACACTCTCACTAACTCGTGTATATTCACACACACACCCTCAACAACTCACATACACTAACACACACACACTCACCAACTCACGTACACTCACAAACACACTCACCAACTCGCGTACACTCACATAACCTCACCAACTCACGGACCCTCACACACCCTCACCAACTCACGTACCCTCACACACACACTCACACACTCGCGTACACTCACACACACACCCTCACCAAATCACGTACACTTACACACACCCTCACCAACTCACGTACCCTCACACACACCCTCACACACTCGCGTGCAATCACACACATAGCCTCACCAACTCACGTACACTTACACACACCCTCACCAACTCGCGCATACGAACACACACCCCCTCACCAACTCACGTACACTCACACACAACCTCACCAACTCACGTACACTCACACACACCCTCACCAACTCACGTTCATTCACACACACCTCCTCACCAACTCGCCTTCACTCTCACACACACCCTCATCAACTCACGTACACTCACACAAAGCCTCACAAACTCACCTCGACTCACACACACACCCTCACCAACTCACCTAGCCTCAGACACACACACTCACCAACTTGTGTACACTAACCACACACCCTCGCCAACTCACGTACACTCACACACACCCTCACCAACTCAAGTACACTCACACAGACACACCCACACACCATCTTGCGTACACTCACACACACCCTCACCAACTTACGTACACTAACCACACACCCTCACCAACTCACGTACACTCAGCCACACATCCTTACCAACTTGCGTACACTGACACACATCCTCACCAACACACGTACAATCAAACACACACCCCCTCACCAACTCACGTACACTCAGACACCCTCCCCAACTCAAGTACACTCACACACACCCTCATCAACTCCTGTACACTCACACACACACTCATGGACTCCCATACACACACACCCTCACCAACTCATGTACACTCACACACCCTCACCAACTGACGTACACTCACTCACACCCTCACCAACTCGTGTACACACACACACCCTCACCAACTCACGTACACTCACACACACACCCACTCACCATCTTGCGTACAGTCACACACACCCTCACCAACTCACACACACTAACCACACACCCTCACCAACTCACGTACACTCACACACACATCCTTACCAACTCACGTAAACTCCCACACCCTCACCAACTCACGTACACTCACAGACAAACTCACCAACTCGCGTACACTCACACACATACCCTCACCACCTCACGTACAGTCACACAGACCGTCACCAACTCACGTACACTCACACACACCCTCACCAACTCATGTACACTCACAGACACACCATCACCAACTCACGTACACTCACACACACACCCTCACCAACTCGCGTACACTCACACAAACACCCTCACCAACTCACGTGCACTCACACACACCCTCACCTACTCACGTACACTCACACACACAGCCTCACCAACTCAGTTACACTCACACACACACCCTCACCAACTAGCGTACACTCACACAAACACCTACCCAAATCACGTACACTCAAACACGCACCCTCACCAACTCGCGCATACGAACACACACACTCTCACCAACTCACGTAAGCTCACACACACACACCAACTCACGTACACTCAGAAACACACACCCTCACCCACTCACGTACACTCACGCAGACAACCTCACCAACTCACGTACACTCACACACACCCTCACCAACTCGTGAACACTCACACACACACTCTCACCAACGCACGTACACTCACACACACCCTCACCAACTCGTGTACACTCACACACACCCTCACCAACTCACGTACACTGAAACACACCCTCAACAACTCACGCACACTCACACGCACACCCACTCACCATCTTGCGTTCACTCACACACACCCTCACCAACTCACGTACACTCAAACACACACATACTCACCAACTTGCGCACACTCACACACGTTCACTCACCAACTCACGTACACTAACCACACACCCTCACCAACTCATGTAGACTCACACACCCATCCTTACCAACTCGCGTCCACTCACACACTCCCTCACCAACTCACGTACACTCACACACACACACACACCCTCACCAACTCACGTACACTCACACAGCCTCACCAACTCACTTACACTCACACACACCCTCTCCAACTGGCGTACACTCACGCACATACCCTCACCACCTCACGTACAGTCACAATCGCCGTCACCAACTCACGTACACTCACACACACCCTCACCAACACATGTACACCCACACACACACCTTCACCAACCCACCTACACTCACACACCCTCACCAACTCGCGTACACTCACACATTCACCCTCACCAACTCACGTACTCTCAGACACACCTCCACCAACTCGTGTTGACTAACACACACACTCTCAACAACTCGCGTAAACTCACACGAACACTCACCAACTCACGTACACTCACACACACCGTCACCAACTCACCTACACTCACACACACCTCCTCACCAACTCACGTACACTCACACACACACCCTCACCAACTCACGTGCACTCACACACACCCTCACCGACTCACGTACACTCACACACACAGTCTCACCAACTCAGGTACACTCACACACACACCCTCACCAACTCGCGTACACTCACACACACCCTCACCAACTCACCTACACTCACACACACCTCCTCACCAACTCACGTACACTCACACACACACCCTCACCAACTCACGTGCACTCACACACACCCTCACCGACTCACGTACACTCACACACACACTCTCACCAACTCAGGTACACTCACACACACACCCTCATCAACTCGCGTACACTCACACACACACCCTCTCCAAATCACTTACACTCACACGCACACCCTCACCAACTCACGTACACTTACACACCCCCTCACCAACTCGCATACGCTCTCACACACACACCAACTCACGTACACTCACACACACACACCCTCACCAACTCACGTAAACTCACGCACACAACCTCACCAACTCACGTACACTCACACACACCCTCACCAACTCGTGAACACTCACACACACACTCTCAACAATGCGCGTACACTCTCACACACCCTCACCAACTCACGTACACTCACACACACCCTCACCAACACACGTACACTCACACAAAGCCTCACCAACTCACCTCGACTCACACACACACCCTCACCAACTCACCTAGACTCAGACACACACACTCACCAACTTGCGTAAACGAACCACACACCCTCGCCAACTCCCGTACACTCACACATACCCTCACCAACTCACGCACACTCACACACACACACCCTCACCAACTCGCGCACAGTCACACCCTCACCAACTCACACACACACACACCCTCAACAGCTCACATACTCTCACGCACACTCCCTCACCAACTCACATACACTTACTCACATCCTCTCCAACTCACGTACACCCACACACACCCTCACCAACTCGCGTACACTCACACACACCCTCAGCAACTCACGTGCACTCACACACACACCCTCACCAACTCGCGTACACTCACTCAGAACCTCCCCAACTTGCGTACACTAACACACACACTCACCAACTCATGTACATTCATAAACACACCCTCTCCAAATTGCGTGCAATCACACACACACACCCTAACCAACTTACGTACACTCACAGACACCCTCACCAAATCACGTACACTCGCACACACACCCTCACCAAATCGTGTATACTCACACACACACCCTCAACAACTCACATACACTTACACACACACACTCACCAACTCGCATACACTTATGCACACCCTCACCAACTCACGTACACTCACTCACACAATCTCACCAACTGACGTTCGCTCACACACACACCCTCACCAACTCACGTACACTCACACACACACTCACCAACTCGCGTACACTCACATAACCTCACCAACTCACGGACCCTCACACACCCTCACCAACTCACGTACCCTCACACACACCCTCACACACTCGCGTACACTCACACACACACCCTCACCAACTCACGTACACTTACACACACCCTCACCAACTCACGTACCCTCACACACACCCTCACACACTCGCGTGCAATCACACACACAGCCTCACCAACTCACGTACACTTACACACACCCTCACCAACTCGCGCACACGAACACACACACCCTCACCAACTCACGTACACTCACACACAACCTCACCAACTCACGTTCACTCACACACACCCTCACCAACTCACGTACACTCAAACACACACATACTCACCAACTTGCGCACACTCACACACGTTCACTCACCAACTCACGTACACTAACCACACACCCTCACCAACTCACGTAGACTCACACACCCATCCTTACCAACTCGCGTACACTCACACACTCCCTCACCAACTCACGTACACTCACACACACACACACACCCTCACCAACTCACGTACACTCACACAGCCTCACCAACTCACTTACACTCACACACACCCTCTCCAACCCGCGTACACTCACGCACATACCCTCACCACCTCACGTACAGTCACAATCGCCGTCACCAACTCACGTACACTCACACACACCCTCACCAACTCATGTACACTCACACACACACCTTCACCAACCCACCTACACTCACACACCCTCACCAACTCACGTACACTCACACATTCACCCTCACCAACTCACGTACTCTCAGACACACCTCCACCAACTCGTGTTGACTAACACACACACTCTCAACAACTCGCGTAAACTCACACGAACACTCACCAACTCACGTACACTCACACACACCGTCACCAATTCACCTACACTCACACACACCTCCTCACTAACTCACGTACACTCACACACACACCCTCACCAACTCACGTGCACTCACACACACCCTCACCGACTCAAGTACACTCACACACACAGTCTCACCAACTCAGGTACACTCACACACACACCCTCATCAACTCGCGTACACTCACACACACCCTCACCAACTCACCTACACTCACACACACCTCCTCACCAACTCACGTACACTCACACACACACCCTCACCAACTCACGTGCACTCACACACACCCTCACCGACTCACGTACACTCACACACACACTCTCACCAACTCAGGTACACTCACACACACACACTCACCAACTCGCGTACACTCACACACACACCCTCTCCAAATCACTTACACTCACACGCACACCCTCACCAACTCACGTACACTTACACACCCCCTCACCAACTCGCATACGCTCTCACACACACACCAACTCACGCACACTCACACACACACACCCTCACCAACTCACGTAAACTCACGCACACAACCTCACCAACTCACGTACACTCACACACACCCTCACCAACTCGTGAACACTCACACACACACTCTCAACAATGCGGGTACACTCTCACACACCCTCACCAACTCACGTACACTCACACACACCCTCACAAACTCACGTACACTCACACACACCTCCTCACCAACTCACTTACACTCACCCACACACCCTCACCAACACACGTACACTCACACAAAGCCTCACCAACTCACCTCGACTCACACACACACCCTCACCAACTCACCTAGACTCAGGCACACACACTCACCAACTTGCGTAAACGAACCACACACCCTCACCAACTCGCGTACACTCACACACACCCTCAGCAACTCACGTGCACTCACACACACACCCTCACCAACTCGCGTACACTCACTCAGAACCTCCCCAACTTGCGTACTCTAACACACACACTCACCAACTCATGTACATTCATAAACACACCCTCTCCAAATTGCGTGCAATCACACACACACACCCTAACCAACTTACGTACAGTCACACACATCCTCACCAAATCACGTCCACTCGCACACACACCCTCACCAAATCGTGTATACTCACTCACACAACCTCACCAACTGACGTTCGCTCACATTCACACACCCTCACCAACTCACGTACACTCACACACACACTCACCAACTCGCGTACACTCACATAACCTCACCAACTCACGGACCCTCACACACCCTCACCAACTCACGTACCCTCACACACACCCTCACACACTCGCGTGCAATCACACACACAGCCTCACCAACTCACGTACACTTACACACACCCTCACCAACTCGCGCACACGAACACACACACCCTCACCAACTCACGTACACTCACACACAACCTCACCAACTCACGTACACTCACACACACACCCCCTCACCAACTCACGTACACTCAGACACCCTCCCCAACTCAAGTACACTCACACAAACCCTCATCAACTCCTGTACATTCACACACACCCTCATCGGACTCGGAAACACTCACACACACACCCTCACCAACTCACGTACACTCACACACCCTCACCAACTGACGTACGCTCACACAGCCCCTCACCAACTCGTGTACACCCACACACACCCTCACCAACTCACGTACACTCACACACACACCCACTCACCATCTTGCGGACAGTCACACACACCGTCACCAACTCACGTACACTAACCACACACCCTCACCAACTCACGTACACTCTCACACACATCCTTACCAACTCGCGTACACTCACACACACCCTCACCAACTCACGTACACTCACACACACACACCTTCACCAACTCACGTAAACTCCCACACCCTCACCACCTCACGTACAGTCACACAGACCGTCACCAACTCACGTACACTCACACACACCCTCACCAACTCACGCACACTTCCACACCCCCTCACCAACTCGCATACGCTCTCACACACACACCAACTCACGTACACACACACACACACCCTCACCAACTCACGTACACTTACGCTCACAACCTCACCAACTCACGTACACTCACACACACCCTCACCAACTCGTGAACACTCACACACACACTCTCACCAATGCGCGTACACTCACACACACCCTCACCAACTCACGTACACTCACACACACCCTCACCAACTCACGTACACTCACACACACGTCCTCACCAACTCACTTACACTCACACACACACCCTCACCAACTCACGTACACTCACACAAACACCCTCACCAACTCACCTGGACTCAGACACACACACTCACCAACTTGCGTACACGAACCACACACCCTCACCAACTCACGTACACTCATTCACACATCCACTCACCATCTTGCGTACACTCACACACACCCTCACCAACTCACTTACACTCAAACACACACATACTCACCAACTTGCGTACAATCACACACATTCCCTCGCCAACTCACGTACACTAACCACACTCCCTCACCAACTCACGTATACTCACATACACATCCTTACCAACTCACGTACACTCACACACACCCTCACCAACTCACGTACACTCACACACACCCTCACCAACTCGTGTACACTCACACACACCCTCACCAACTCACGTACACTCACACACACACCCACTCACCATCTTGCGTACACTCACACAGACCCTCACCAACTCACGTACACTCAAACACACACATACTCATCAACTCAACTAGACTCACACACACACTCACTAACTCACGTACACTCACACACACACCCTCACCAACTCACGTACACTCACACACACACAGCCTCACCAACTCACGTACACTCACACACACCCCCACCAACTCACGTACACACACACACACCCTCACCAACTCACGTACACACTCACACACCCGCACCAACTCGCGTACACTCAGACACACCATCACCAACACATGTACACTCACACACACACTCACCAACTTGCGTACACTCACAAACACCATCACCAACTCACGTACACTCACACACACCCTCACCAACTCACGTACACTCACACACACACTCACCATCTTGCGTCCACTCACAAACACACTCTCACCAACTCACGCACACTCACACACACACAGCCTCACGAACTCGCGTACTCTCACACACACACACCCTCACGAAGTCACGTACACACACACACACACACACACACCCTCACGAGCTCACGTTCACACACGCACTCTCCCTGACCAACTCACATACACTTACACACACCCTCACCATCTCACGTACATTCATAAGAACATAAGAACATAAGAAATAGGAGCAGGAGTAGGCCATCTCGCCCCTCGAGCCTGCCCCGCCATTCAATAAGATCATGGCTGATCTGACGTGGATCAGTACCACTTACCCGCCTGATCCCCATAACCCTTAATTCCCTTACCGATCAGGAATTCATCCATCCGCGCTTTAAACATATTCAGCGAGGTAGCCTCCACCACCTCAGTGGGCAGAGAATTCCAGAGATTCACCACCCTCTGGGAGAAGAAGTTCCTCCTTAACTCTGTCTTAAACCGACCCCCCTTCATTTTGAGGCTGTGTCCTCTAGTTTTAACTTTCTTACTAAGTGGAAAGAATCTCTCCGCCTCCAGCCTATCCAGCCCCCGCATTATCTTTTAAGTCTCCATAAGATCCCCCCTCATCCTTCTAAACTCCAACGAGTACAAACCCAATCTCCTCAGCCTCTCCTCATAATCCAAACCCCTCATCTCCGGTATCAACCTGGTGAATCTTCTCTGCACTCCCTCCAATGCCATTCATAAACACACCCTCTCCAAATCGCGTACACTCACACACACACCCTCACCAACTCACGTACACTCACACACACCCTCACCAACTCACGTACACTCACACAGACACCCTCACCAACTCATGTACACTCAAACATATCCTCACCAACTTGCTTGCACTCACACACACACCCCCACCAACTCACGTACACTCACACATGCACCCTCACCAACTGACGTACACTCACACACACCCTCACCCACTCACGCACACACACACACACACACCAACTCACGTACACTCACACACACACACCCTCACCAACTCACGTACACTGAAACACACCCTCAACAACTCACGCACACTCACACGCACACCCACTCACCATCTTGCGTACACTCACACACACCCTCACCAACTCACGTACCCTCAAACACACACATACTCACCAACTTGCGCACACTCACACACGTTCACTCACCAACTCACGTACACTAACCACACACCCTCACCAACTCACGTAGACTCACACACCCATCCTTACCAACTCGCGTACACTCACACACTCCCTCACCAACTCACGTACACTCACACACACACACACACCCTCACCAACTCACGTACACTCACACAGCCTCACCAACTCACTTACACTCACACACACCCTCTCCAACTCGCGTACACTCACGCACATACCCTCACCACCTCACGTACAGTCACAATCGCCGTCACCAACTCACGTGCACTCACACACACCCTCACCAACTCATGTACACTCACACACACACCTTCACCAACCCACCTACACTCACACACACACCCTCACCAACTCGCGTACACTCACACATTCACCCTCACCAACTCACGTACTCTCACACACACCTCCACCAACTCGTGTTGACTAACACACACACTCTCAACAACTCGCGTAAACTCACACAAACACTCACCAACTCACGTACACTCACACACACCCTCACCAACTCACCTACTCTCACACACACCTCCTCACCAACTCACGTACACTCACACACACACCATCACCGACTCACGTACACTCACACACACACTCTCACCAACTCAGGTACACTCACACACACACCCTCACCAACTCGCGTACACTCACACACACACCCTCTCCAAATCACTTACACTCACACGCACACCCTCACCAACTCACGTGCACTCACACACACCCTCACCAACTCGTTAACACTCACACACACTCTCAACAATGCGCGTACACTCTCACACACCCTCACCAACTCACGTACACTCACACACACCCTCACAAACTCACGTACACTCACACACACCTCCTCACCAACTCACTTACACTCACACACACACCCTCACCAACTCACGTACACTCACACAAAGCCTCACCAACTCACCTCGACTCACACACACACCCTCACCAACTCACCTAGACTCAGACACACACACTCACCAACTTGCGTAAACGAACCACACACCCTCGCCAACTCCCGTACACTCCCACATACCCTCACCAACTCACGCACACTCACACACACACACACCCTCACCCACTCGCGCACAGTCACACCCTCACCAACGCACATACACACACACCCTCACCAGCTCACATACACTCACGCACACTCCCTCACCAACTCACATACACTTACTCACATCCTCACCAACTCACGTACACCCACACTCACCCTCACCAACTCGCGTACACTCACACACACCCTCAGCAACTCACGTGCACTCACACACACACCCTCACCAACTCGCGTACACTCACTCAGAACCTCCCCAACTTGCGTACACTAACACACACACTCACCAACTCATGTACATTCAGAAACACACCCTCTCCAAATTGCGTGCAATCACACACACACACCCTAACCAACTTACGTACACTCACACACACCCTCACCAAATCACGTACACTCGCACACACACCCTCACCAAATCGTGTATACTCACACACACACACCCTCAACAACTCACATACACTAACACACACACACTCACCAACTCGCGTACACTTATGCACACCCTCACCAACTCACGTACACTCACTCACACAACCTCACCAACTGACGTTCGCTCACACACACACCCTCACCAACTCACGTACACTCACACACACACTCACCAACTCGCGTACACTCACATAACCTCACCAACTCACGGACCCTCACACACCCTCACCAACTCACGTACCCTCACACACACCCTCACACACTCGCGTACACTCACACACACACCCTCACCAACTCACGTACACTTACACACACCCTCACCAACTCACGTACCCTCACACACACCCTCACACACTCGCGTGCAATCACACACACAGCCTCACCAACTCACGTACACTTACACACACCCTCACCAACTCGTGCACACGAACACACACACCCTCACCAACTCACGTACACTCACACACAACCTCACCAACTCACGTACACTCACACACACACCCCCTCACCAACTCACGTACACTCAGACACCCTCCGCAACTCAAGTACACTCACACACACCCTCATCAACTACTGTACATTCACACACACCCTCACGGACTCGGAAACACTCACACACACACCCTCACCAACTCACGTACACTCACACACCCTCACCAACTGACGTACGCTCACACAGCCCCTCATCAACTCGTGTACACCCACACACACCCTCACCAACTCACGTACACTCACACACACACCCACTCACCATCTTGCGGACAGTCACACACACCGTCACCAACTCACGTACACTAACCACACACCCTCACCAACTCACGTACACTCTCACACACATCCTTACCAACTCGCGTACACTCACACACACCCTCACCAACTCACGTACACTCACACACACACACACCTTCACCAACACACGTAAACTCCCACACCCTCACCACCTCACGTACAGTCACACAGACCGTCACCAACTCACGTACACTCACACACACCCTCACCAACTCAAGCACACTTCCACACCCCCTCACCAACTCGCATACGCTCTCACACACACACCAACTCACGTACACTCACAGACACACACCCTCACCAACTCACGTACACTTACGTTCACAACCTCACCAACTCACGTACACTCACACACACCCTCACCAACTCGTGAACACTCACACACACACTTTCACCAATGCGCGTACACTCACACACACCCTCACCAACTCACGTACACTCACACACACCCTCACCAACTCACGTACACTCACACACACCTCCTCACCAACTCACTTACACTCACACACACACCCTCACCAACTCACGTACACTCACCCAAACACCCTCACCAACTCACCTGGACTCAGACACACACACTCACCAACTTGCGTACACGAACCACACACCCTCACCAACTCACGTACACTCACACACACGTCCTCACCAACTCACTTACACTCACACACACACCCTCACCAACTCACGTACACTCACACAAACACCCTCACCAACTCACCTGGACTCAGACACACACACTCACCAACTTGCGTACACGAACCACACACCCTCACCAACTCACGTACACTCATTCACACATCCACTCACCATCTTGCGTACACTCACACACACCCTCACCAACTCACTTACACTCAAACACACACATACTCACCAACTTGCGTACACTCACACACATTCCCTCGCCAACTCACGTACACTAACCACACTCCCTCACCAACTCACGTATACTCACATACACATCCTTACCAACTCACGTACACTCACACACACCCTCACCAACTCACGTACACTCACACACACCCTCACCAACTCGTGTACACTCACACACACCCTCACCAACTCACGTACACTCACACACACACCCACTCACCATCTTGCGTACACTCACACAGACCCTCACCAACTCACGTACACTCAAACACACACATACTCATCAACTCAACTAGACTCACACACACACTCACTAACTCACGTACACTCACACACACACCCTCACCAACTCACGTACACTCACACACACACAGCCTCACCAACTCACGGACACTCACACACACCCCCACCAACTCACGTACACACACACACACACACCCTCACCAACTCACGTACACACTCACACACCCGCACCAACTCGCGTGCACTAAGACACACCATCACCAACACATGTACACTCACAGACACACTCACCAACTTGCGTACACTCACAAACACCATCACCAACTCACGTACACTCACACACACCATCACCAACTCACGTACACTCACACACACACTCATCATCTTGCGTACACTCAGAAACACACTCTCACCAACTCACGCACACTCACACACACACAGCCTCACGAACTCGCGTACTCTCACACACACACACCCTCACGAAGTCACGTACACACACACACACACACCCTCACGAGCTCACGTTCACACACGCACTCTCCCTGACCAACTCACATACACTTACACACACCCTCACCATCTCACGTACATTCATAAGAACATAAGAACATAAGAAATAGGAGCAGGAGTAGGCCATCTCGCCCCTCGAGCCTGCCCCGCCATTCAATAAGATCATGGCTGATCTGACGTGGATCAGTACCACTTACCCGCCTGATCCCCATAACCCTTAATTCCCTTACCGATCAGGAATTCATCCATCCGCGCTTTAAACATATTCAGCGAGGTAGCGTCCACCACCTCAGTTGGCAGAGAATTCCAGAGATTCACCACCCTCTGGGAGAAGAAGTTCCTCCTTAACTCTGTCTTAAACCGACCCCCCTTCATTTTGAGGCTGTGTCCTCTTGTTTTAACTTTCTTACGAAGTGGAAAGAATCTCTCCGCCTCCAGCCTATCCAGCCCCCGCATTATCTTATAAGTCTCCATAAGATCCCCCCTCATCCTTCTAAACTCCAACGAGTACAAACCCAATCTCCTCAGCCTCTCCTCATAATCCAAACCCCTCATCTCCGGTATCAACCTGGTGAATCTTCTCTGCACTCCCTCCAATGCCATTCATAAACACACCCTCTCCAAATCGCGTACACTCACACACACACCCTCACCAACTCACGTACACTCACACTGACACCCTCACCAACTCATGTACACTCAAACATATCCTCACCAACTTGCTTGCACTCACACACACACCCCCACCAACTCACGTACACTCACACATGCACCCTCACCAACTGACGTACACTCACACACACCCTCACCCACTCACGCACACACACACACACACACCAACTAGAAGTGGGCAGCAAAGGAGTCTGGGAAGGGTTTTTATTTTAACTTTAAAAGTCAGTTACCTGGGAGGTTCCCCCTCATTGATCCACTGGAGCAAGCTGAGAGGGGTGATTGAAAAGCAGCAGTGCTGGTAAGAGATTAATTGGATTAATTGAATTGTTTATTTATTTAATTAGTCAGCTAGTGTGTGTATTTTTTTGGCCTTTACTTTAACAGCAGTTTTTCAAGTTTAAAGTGAAAACTAGAAGTGGGCAGCAAAGGAGTCTGGGAAGGGTTTTTATTTTAACTTTAAAAGTCAGTTACCTGGGTGGTTCCCCCTCAGTAGTAGTTTTTTTTTCTCTCGGGCCCCTAGCCCTATAAATTGGTGCAGAGGAGATACCCGATCCTCTACACTGGTAGAGGATCCCACCCTTCCATCCTCCTCTAACCTAATTATAAGTGTGGGGAAGTTTTTTGTTTTCTTTTTTTCTTGCTGGTAATGGCTTCAGGGATGGCAGTTCAGGCAGTATGCTGCATCTCCTGTGGGATGTATGTGGTGAGGAAATCCAGTAGTGTTTCAGGAGATTTTAGTTGTAAGTAGTGCATTAGATTGCAGCTTCTGGAGGAGCGTGTAAAGGAGCTGGAGGGGGAGGTAGAGGAACTCCGCATAATTCGGGAGGCGGAGGTGGAAGTTGATAGGAGTTATAGAGAAATAGTAACTCCTAGAAATGAGGCTTGGGTCAATGCCAGGAGGAGTGGTAAGAAGCAATCGGGAAGACAATCCCCTGGGGCGGTTCCCCTCCATAATAGGTTTTCGGTGCTGGAGGCTACAGTTGAGGAGGAATCAACTGAGCATAGAGAGCAGATCTCTGGGGGTGAGCCGAGTGAGAAAGCTCAGGTGGTTAGGGGCTGTAAAAGACTGGGCCTTGTGATTGGGGACTCCACAATTAAGGGGACAGATAGGAGGGCCGGAACTAAAGGTAGGGACTCAGGGTTGGTGTGTTGCCTACCAGGGGCTGGGGTCCGGGATGTGTCTGACAGGGTATTCAGGACTCTTAGGGGGGAGGGAGATAAACCACAAGTTATTGTACATGTGGGGACACACGACATAGGGAGGATAGGGGAAGGGGATATTAGGCAGGGATTTATGGAGTTGGGGTGGAAACTAAAGGCCAAGACTGACAGAGTGGTTATCTCTGGACTCTTGCCTGTACCACGGGATAGTTTAGAGAGGAATAGGGAGAGGGAAGGTTTGAATTCATGGCTGAGGGGATGGTGCAGGAGGGAGGGGTTCAGGTACTTAAGCAATTGGGGCTCGTACTGGGGAAGGTGTGACCTCTATGAGAAGGATGGTCTACACCTTATTCAGAAGGGGACCAATATCCTGGGGGGTAAATTTGCTAAGGCCATGCAGGGAGGTTTAAACTGATTCGGGGGGGGGGAGGGATCCTGAGTAGTGGGGCTGAAAGTGAGGGATGCATGGATGGGGACTGCAATGCACGGCATTGCAGAGGTGGGGTGGAGCAGGGTTTGAAATGTGTATACTTCAATGCCAGGAGTATTCGCAATAAAGTGGGTGAACTTGCAGCGTGGATCAGTACCTGGGAATTCGATGTTGTGGCTATTTCAGAGACATGGATAGAGCAGGGGCAGGAATGGATGCTGCAGGTCCCGGGGTTCAAATGTTTTAGTCGAAGTAGGGAAGGAGGTAGAAGAGGGGGAGGGGTAGCATTATTGGTCAGAGATTGTATCACAGTGTCAGAGAGGAGGTTTGATGAGGACTTATCTGTTGAGGTAGTATGGGCGGAGATTAGAAATAGGAGAGGAGAGGTCACCCTGTTGGGAGTCTTTTATAGACCTCCTAAAAGTTCTAGAGAGGTTGAGGAAAGGATTGCGGAGTCAATCCTGCTTAGGAGTGAAAGTAATAGGGCAATTGTTATGGGGGATTTTAACTAGACTAATATTGACTGGAATTGTTATAGCTCTAGCTCGTTAGAGGGGTCAGTTTTTGTTCAAAGCGTGCAGGAAGGTTTTTTGACTCAGTATGTAGACAGGCCAACGAGAGGTGAGGCTATATTGGATCTGGTGCTGGGAAATGAGCCAGACCAGGTGCTAGACTTGGAAGTTGGTGTGCATTTTGGTGATAGTGACCACAATTCGGTTACGTTCACCTTAGTGATGGAAAGGGATAGGCATGAACCTCGGGCCAGTGGTTTTAGCTGGGGGAAGGGTAATTATGAGGCTATTAGGAGAGAATTAGGAAACAGAGGTTGGACTAGGAGATTACAGGGACTGGGAACGTCCGACATGTGGAGTTTTTTCAAGGAGCAGCTACTGCGAGTCTGTGATAGGTATGTCCCTGTCAGGCAAGGAGGAATTGGTAGGGCTAGGGAACCGTGGTGCACCAAAAAAGTTTCTTTGTTGGTTAAAAAGAAAAAGGAGGCTTATGTTCGGATGAGACGTGAGCACTCGGGTAGTGCACTAGAAAGCTTTAGATTGGCTAAGAGGGAGTTGAAGAGCGAGCTTAGAAGGGCTAAAAGGGGACATGAGAAGACTTTGGCGGATAGGGTTAAAGAGAATCCTAAGGCGTTCTTTAGGTATGTCAAGAACAGAAGGTTGGTTAGGGCAAGTTTAGGGCCAGTTATAGATGGCAGAGGGAAGTTATGTGTGGAACCGGAGGAGATTGGTCAAGCATTGAACCAATATTTCTCTTCGGTGTTCACGCAAGGGGACATGAATATAGCTGAGGAGGACACTGGGTTGCAAGGGAGTAGAATAGACAGTATTACAGTTGATAAGGAGGATGTGCAGGATATTCTGGAGGGTCTGAAAATAGATAAATCCCCTGGTCCGGATGGGATTTATCCAAGGATTCTCTGGGAGGCAAGAGAAGTGATTGCAGAGCCTCTGGCTCTGATCTTCAGGTCGTCGTTGGCCTCTGGTATAGTACCAGAAGATTGGAGGTTAGCGAATGTTGTCCCATTGTTTAAGAAGGGGAACAGAGACTTCCCCGGGAATTATAGACCGGTGAGTCTCACTTCTGTTGTCGGCAAGATGTTGGAAAAAATTATAAGGGATAGGATTTATAGTTATTTGGAGAGGAATGAATTGATAGGTGATAGTCAGCATGGTTTTGTGGCAGGTAGGTCGTGCCTTACTAACCTTATTGAGTTTTTTGAGAAAGTGACCAAGGAGGTGGATGGGGGCAAGGCAGTGGACGTGGTATATATGGATTTTAGTAAGGCGTTTGATAAGGTTCACCATGGTAGGCTTCTGCAGAAAATGCAGATGTATGGGATTGGGGGTGATCTAGGAAATTGGATCAGGAATTGGCTAGCGGATAGGAAACAGAGGGTGGTGGTTGATAGTAAATATTCATCATGGAGTGCGGTTACAAGTGGTGTACCTCAGGGATCTGTTTTGGGGCCACTGCTGTTTGTAATATTTATTAATGATCTGGATGAGGGTATAGTTGGGTGGATTAGCAAATTTGCTGATGACACCAAAGTCGGTGGTGTGGTAGACAGTGAGGAAGGGTGTCGTAGTTTGCAGGAAGACTTAGACAGGTTGCAAAGTTGGGCCGAGAGGTGGCGGATGGAGTTTAATGCGGAGAAGTGTGAGGTAATTAACTTTGGTAGGAATAACAGATGTGTTGAGTATAGGGCTAACGGGAGGACTTTGAATAGTGTGGAGGAGCAGAGGGATCTAGGTGTATGTGTGCATAGATCCCTGAAAGTTGGGAATCAAGTAGATAAGGTTGTTAAGAAGGCATATGGTGTCTTGGCGTTTATTGGTAGAGGGATTGAATTTAGGAGTCGGAGCGTTATGTTGCAACTGTACACAACTCTGGTGCGGCCGCACTTGGAGTACTGTGTGCAGTTCTGGTCCCCACATTACAGGAAGGATGTGGAGGCTTTGGAGAGGGTGCAGAGGAGGTTTACCAGGATGTTGCCTGGTATGGAGGGGAGATCCTATGAGGAGAGGCTGAGGGATTTGGGATTGTTTTCGCTGGAAAGGCGGCGGCTAAGAGGGGATCTTATTGAAACATATTAGATGATTAGAGGTTTAGATAGGGTGGATAGTGATAGCCTTTTTCCTCTGATGGAGAAATCCAGCACGAGGGGGCATGGCTTTAAATTGAGGGGGGGTAGTTATAGAACAGATGTCAGGGGTAGGTTCTTTACCCAGAGGGTGGTGAGGGATTGGAATGCCCTGCCAGCATCAGTAGTAAATGCGCCTAGTTTGGGGGCGTTTAAGAGATCCGTAGATAGGTTCATGGACGAAAAGAAATTGGTTTAGGTTGGAGGGTCACAGTTTTTTTTTTAACTGGTCGGTGCAACATCGTGGGCCGAAGGGCCTGTTCTGCGCTGTAATGTTCTATGTTCTATGTTCTATGTTCTAACTCACGTACACTCACACACACACACCCTCACCAACTCACGTACACTGAAACACACCCTCAACAACTCACGCACACTCACACGCACACCCACTCACCATCTTGCGTACACTCACACACACCCTCACCAACTCACGTACCCTCAAACACACACATACTCACCAACTTGCGCACACTCACACACGTTCACTCACCAACTCACGTACACTAACCACACACCCTCACCAACTCACGTAGACTCACACACCCATCCTTACCAACTCGCGTACACTCACACACTCCCTCACCAACTCACGTACACTCACACACACACACACACCCTCACCAACTCACGTACACTCACACAGCGTCACCAACTCACTTACACTCACATACACCCTCTCCAACTCGCGTACACTCACGCACATACCCTCACCACCTCACGTACAGTCACAATCGCCGTCACCAACTCACGTGCACTCACACACACCCTCACCAACTCATGTACACTCACACACACACCTTCACCAACCCACCTACACTCACACACACACCCTCACCAACTCGCGTACACTCACACATTCACCCTCACCAACTCACGTACTCTCACACACACCTCCACCAACTCGTGTTGACTAACACACACACTCTCAACAACTCGCGTAAACTCACACAAACACTCACCTACTCACGTACACTCACACACACCCTCACCAACTCACCTACACTCACACACACCTCCTCACCAACTCACGTACACTCACACACACACCATCACCGACTCACGTACACTCACACACACACTCTCACCAACTCAGGTACACTCACACACACACCCTCACCAACTCGCGTACACTCACACACACACCCTCTCCAAATCACTTACACTCACACGCACACCCTCACCAACTCACGTGCACTCACACACACCCTCACCAACTCGTTAACACTCACACACACACTCTCAACAATGCGCGTACACTCTCACACACCCTCACCAACTCACGTACACTCACACACACCCTCACAAACTCACGTACACTCACACACACCTCCTCACCAACTCACTTACACTCACACACACACCCTCACCAACTCACGTAACTCACACAAAGCCTCACCAACTCACCTCGACTCACACACACACCCTCACCAACTCACCTAGACTCAGACACACACACTCACCAACTTGCGTAAACGAACCACACACCCTCGCCAACTCCCGTACACTCCCACATACCCTCACCAACTCACGCACACTCACACACACACACACCCTCACCAACTCGCGCACAGTCACACCCTCACCAACGCACATACACACACACCCTCACCAGCTCACATACACTCACGCACACTCCCTCACCAACTCACATACACTTACTCACATCCTCACCAACTCACGTACACCCACACACACCCTCACCAACTCGCGTACACTCACATACACCCTCAGCAACTCACGTGCACTCACACACACACCCTCACCAACTCGCGTACACTCACTCAGAACCTCCCCAACTTGCGTACACTAACACACACACTCACCAACTCATGTACATTCATAAACACACCCTCTCCAAATTGCGTGCAATCACACACACACACCCTAACCAACTTACGTACACTCACACACACCCTCACCAAATCACGTACACTCGCACACACACCCTCACCAAATCGTGTATACTCACACACACACACCCTCAACAACTCACATACACTTACACACACACACTCACCAACTCGCGTACACTTATGCACACCCTCACCAACTCACGTACACTCACTCACACAACCTCACCAACTGACGTTCGCTCACACACACACCCTCACCAACTCACGTACACTCACACACACACTCACCAAATCGCGTACACTCACATAACCTCACCAACTCACGGACCCTCACACACCCTCACCAACTCACGTACCCTCACACACACCCTCACACACTCGCGTACACTCACACACACACCCTCACCAACTCACGTACACTTACACACACCCTCACCAACTCACGTACCCTCACACACACCCTCACACACTCGCGTGCAATCACACACACAGTCTCACCAACTCACGTACACTTACACACACCCTCACCAACTCGCGCACACGAACACACACACCCTCACCAATTCACGTACACTCACACACAACCTCACCAACTCACGTACACTCACACACACACCCCCTCACCAACTCACGTACACTCAGACACCCTCCGCAACTCAAGTACACTCACACACACCCTCATCAACTCCTGTACATTCACACACACCCTCACGGACTCGGAAACACTCACACACACACCCTCACCAACTCACGTACACTCACACACCCTCACCAACTGACGTACGCTCACACAGCCCCTCACCAACTCGTGTACACCCACACACACCCTCACCAACTCACGTACACTCACACACACACCCACTCACCATCTTGCGTACAGTCACACACACCGTCACCAACTCACGTACACTAACCACACACACTCACCAACTCACGTACACTCTCACACACATCCTTACCAACTCGCGTACACTCACACACACCCTCACCAACTCACGTACACTCACACACACACACCTTCACCAACTCACGTAAACTCCCACACCCTCACCACCTCACGTACAGTCACACAGACCGTCACCAACTCACGTACACTCACACACACCCTCACCAACTCAAGCACACTTCCACACCCCCTCACCAACTCGCATACGCTCTCACACACACACCAACTCACGTACACTCACACACACACACCCTCACCAACTCACGTACACTTACGTTCACAACCTCACCAACTCACGTACACTCACACACACCCTCACCAACTCGTGAACACTCACACACACACTTTCACCAATGCGCGTACACTCACACACACCCTCACCAACTCACGTACACTCACACACACCCTCACCAACTCACGTACACTCACACACACCTCCTCACCAACTCACTTACACTCACACACACACCCTCACCAACTCACGTACACTCACCCAAACACCCTCACCAACTCACCTGGACTCAGACACACACACTCACCAACTTGCGTACACGAACCACACACCCTCACCAACTCACGTACACTCATTCACACATCCACTCACCATCTTGCGTGCACTCACACACACCCTCACCAACTCACTTACACTCAAACACACACATACTCACCAACTTGCGTACACTCACACACATTCCCTCGCCAACTCACGTACACGAACCACACTCCCTCACCAACTCACGTATACTCACATACACATCCTTACCAACTCACGTACACTCACACACACCCTCACCAACTCACGTACACTCACACACACCCTCACCAACTCACGTACACTCACACACACACCCACTCACCATCTTGCGTACACTCACACAGACCCTCACCAACTCACGTACACTCAAACACACACATACTCATCAACTCAACTAGACTCACACACACACTCACTAACTCACGTACACTCACACACACACCCTCACCAACTCACGTACACTCACACACACACAGCCTCACCAACTCACGTACGCTCACACACACCCCCACCAACTCACGTACACACACACACACCCTCGCCAACTCACGTACACACTCACACACCGGCACCAACTCGCGTACACTCACACACACCATCACCAACACATGTACACTCACACACACACTCACCAACTCGCGTACACTCACAAACACCATCACCAACTCACGTCCACTCACACACACCCTCACCAACTCACGTACACTCACACACACACTCACCAACTTGCGTACACTCACAAACACACTCTCATCAACTCACGCACACTTACACACACACAGCCTCACGAACTCGCGTACTCTCACACACACACACCCTCACGAAGTCACGTACACACACACACACACTCACACCCTCACGAGCTCACGTTCACACACGCACACTCACTGACCAACTCACATACACTTACACACACCCTCACCATCTCACGTACATTCATAAGAACATAAGAACATAAGAAATAGGAGCAGGAGTAGGCCATCTCGCCCCTCGAGCCTGCCCCGCCATTCAATAAGATCATGGCTGATCTGACGTGGATCAGTACCACTTACCCGCCTGATCCCCATAACCCTTAATTCCCTTACCGATCAGGAATTCATCCATCCGCGCTTTAAACATATTCAGCGAGGTAGCGTCCACCACCTCAGTTGGCAGAGAATTCCAGAGATTCACCACCCTCTGGGAGAAGAAGTTCCTCCTTAACTCTGTCTTAAACCGACCCCCCTTCATTTTGAGGCTGTGTCCTCTTGTTTTAACTTTCTTACGAAGTGGAAAGAATCTCTCCGCCTCCAGCCTATCCAGCCCCCGCATTATCTTATAAGTCTCCATAAGATCCCCCCTCATCCTTCTAAACTCCAACGAGTACAAACCCAATCTCCTCAGCCTCTCCTCATAATCCAAACCCCTCATCTCCGGTATCAACCTGGTGAATCTTCTCTGCACTCCCTCCAATGCCATTCATAAACACACCCTCTCCAAATCGCGTACACTCACACACACACCCTCACCAACTCACGTACACTCACACACATCCTCACCAACTCACGTACACTCACACAGAGACCCTCACCAACTCATGTACACTCAAACATATCCTCACCAACTTGCTTGCACTCACACACACACCCCCACCAACTCACGTACACTCACACATGCACCCTCACCAACTGACGTACACTCACACACACCCTCACCCACTCACGCACACACACACACACCAACTCACGTACACTCACACACACACACCCTCACCAACTCTCGTACACTCTTACACACACCCTCTCCAACTCACGTACACTCACACACACACCCTCACCACCTCAGGTACAGTCACACACACATCCTCACCAACTCGCGTACACTCACACACACAGCCGCGCCAACCCACGTGTACTCACACACACCCTCACCAACTCACGTACACTCAAAAACACACATACTCACCAACTTGCGTACACTCAAACACACAACCTCAACAACTCTTGTACACTCACACACACACCCGAACCAACTCGCGTACACTCACACACACACACGCTCACCAACTCAAGTACACTTACACACACAGCCACACCAACACGCGTACACTCACACACACCCTCACCAACTCACGCACACTTACACACACCCTCACCAACTCGCATACGCTCTCACACACACGCCAACTCACGTCCACTCACACACACACACCCGCACCAACTCACGTACACTCACACACACCCTCACCAACTCGTGAACACTCACACACACATTCTCACCAATGCGCGTACACTCACACACACCCTCACCAACTCACGTACACTCACACACACCCTCACCAACTCACGTACACTCACACACACCTCCTCACCAACTCACTTACACTCACACACATAGCCTCACCAACTCACGTACACTCACACAAACACCCTCACCAACTCACCTGGACTCAGACACACACACTCAGCAACTTGCGTACACGATCCACACACCCTCGCCAACTCACGTACACTCACACATACCCTCACCAACTCACGTACACTCATTCACACACCCACTCACCATCATGAGTACACTCACACACACCCTCACCAACTCACTTACACTCAAACACACACAAACTCACCAACTTGCGGACACTCACACACATTCCCTCGCCAACTCACGTACACGAACCACACACCCTCACCAACTCACGTATACACACATACACATCCTTACCAACGCACGTACACTCACACACACCCTCACCAACTCACGTACACTCACACACACCCTCACCAACTCGTGTACACTCACACACACCCTCACCAACTCACGTACACTCACACACACACCCACTCACCATCTTGCGTACACTCACACAGACCCTCACCAACTCACGTACACTCACACACACACCCTCACCACCTCAGGTACAGTCACACACACATCCTCACCAACTCGCGTACACTCACACACACAGCCGCGCCAACCCACGTGTACTCACACACACCCTCACCAACTCACGTACACTCAAAAACACACATACTCACCAACTTGCGTACACTCAAACACACAACCTCAACAACTCTTGTACACTCACACACACACCCGAACCAACTCGCGTACACTCACACACACACACGCTCACCAACTCAAGTACACTTACACACACAGCCACACCAACACGCGTACACTCACACACACCCTCACCAACTCACGCACACTTACACACACCCTCACCAACTCGCATACGCTCTCACACACACGCCAACTCACGTCCACTCACACACACACACCCGCACCAACTCACGTACACTCACACACACCCTCACCAACTCGTGAACACTCACACACACATTCTCACCAATGCGCGTACACTCACACACACCCTCACCAACTCACGTACACTCACACACACCCTCACCAACTCACGTACACTCACACACACCTCCTCACCAACTCACTTACACTCACACACATAGCCTCACCAACTCACGTACACTCACACAAACACCCTCACCAACTCACCTGGACTCAGACACACACACTCAGCAACTTGCGTACACGATCCACACACCCTCGCCAACTCACGTACACTCACACATACCCTCACCAACTCACGTACACTCATTCACACACCCACTCACCATCATGAGTACACTCACACACACCCTCACCAACTCACTTACACTCAAACACACACAAACTCACCAACTTGCGGACACTCACACACATTCCCTCGCCAACTCACGTACACGAACCACACACCCTCACCAACTCACGTATACACACATACACATCCTTACCAACGCACGTACACTCACACACACCCTCACCAACTCACGTACACTCACACACACCCTCACCAACTCGTGTACACTCACACACACCCTCACCAACTCACGTACACTCACACACACACCCACTCACCATCTTGCGTACACTCACACAGACCCTCACCAACTCACGTACACTCAAACACACACATACTCACCAACTCAACGAGACTCACACACACACTCACTAACTCACGTACACTCACACACACACCCTCACCAACTCATGTACAATCACACACACACCCTAACCAACTCGCGTACACTCACACACACACACGCTCACCAACTCAAGTACACTTACACACACAGCCATACCAACTCGCGTACGCTCACGCACACAACCTCACAAACTCACGTACACTGACACAGACCCTCACCAACTCGTGAACACACACACAGACACTCTCACCAACGCACGTACACTCACACACAACCTCACCAACTCACGTACACTCACACACACTCTCTCACCAACTCACATACACTTATGCACACCCTCACCAACTCACGTACACTCACACACACACCCTCACCAACTCGCGTACACTCACACACACCCTCATTAACACAGGTACACTCACACACACACCCTAACCAACTCGCGTACACTCACACACGCTCACCAACTCGCGTGCACACACACACACCGTCAACAGCTCATGTACACTTACACACACACTCAGCAACTCGTGTACACTAACACACACACCCTCACCAACTCACGTACACTCACACACACTCTCACACACCAACTCACGTACACTCACACACACAAACCCTCACCAACTCGCGTTCACTCACACACACACCCTCACCAACCCCGTGTACACTCACACACACACTCTCAACAACTCGCGTACACTCACACACACCCTCACCAACTCACGTACACTCACACACACCCTCACCAACTCACGTACACTCACACACACACCCTCACCAACTCAGTTACACTCAAACAAACCCTCACCAACTTGCTTGCTCTCACACACACACCCCCACCAACTCACGGACACTGACACATGCACCCTAACCAACTGACGTTCACTCCCACACACACTCACCAACTCGCGTACACTCACACACACACACCCTCACCAACGCACGTACACACACCCTCACCAGCTCACGTACACTCACGCACGCTCCCTCACCAACTCACATACACTTACACACACCCTCACCAACTCACGTACACCCACACACACCCTCACCAACTCGCGTACACTCACACACACCATCACCAACTCACGTACAATCACACACACAGCCTCACCAACTCATGTGCAATCACAGACACACCCTCACCAACTCACGTACACTCACACAGAACCTCCCCAACTTGAGTACACGAACAAACACACACACCAACTGACGTACATTCATAAACACACCCTCTCCAAATTGCGTACACTCAAACACACACCCTCACCAACTCCCGTACACTCACACACACCCTAACCAACTCACGTACACTCGCACACGCACCCTCACCAAATCACGTACACTCACACACACACACACCAACTCGCGTTCACTTATGCACACCCTCACCAACTCACGTACACTCACTCACACAATCTCACCCACTCACGTAAACTCACACACACCCTCACCAACTCACGTACACTTACACACACACACTCACCAACTCGTGTACACTCACACACACCCTCACCAACTCACGTACACTCACAGACACACCCACTCACCATCTTGCGTACACTCACACAGACCCTCACCAACTCACGGACACTCAAACACACACATACTCACCAACTCAACGAGACTCACACACACACTTACTAACTCACGGACACTCACACACACACCCTCACCAACTCACGTACACTCACACACACACAGCCTCACCAACTCACGTACACTCACACACACCCCCACCAACTCACGTACACACACACACACCCTCACCAACTCACGTACACACTCACACACCCGCACCAACTCGCGTACACTCACACACACCATCACCAACACATGAACACTCACACACACACTCACCAACTCGCGTACACTCACAAACACCATCACCAACTCACGTACACTCACACACACCCTCACCAACTCACGTACACTCACACACACACACTCACCAACTTGCGTACACTCACACACACACTCTCACCAACTCATGTACACTCACACACACACCCTAACCAACTCGCGTACACTCACACACACACACGCTCACCAACTCAAGTACACTTACACACACAGCCATACCAACTCGCGTACACTCACGCACACATCCTCACAAACTCACGTACACTGACACAGACCCTCACCAACTCGTGAACACACACACAGACACTCTCACCAACGCGCGTACACTCACACACAACCTCACCAACTCACGTACACTCACACACACTCTCTCACCAACTCACATACACTTATGCACACCCTCACCAACTCACGTATACTGACTTACACACCCTCACCAACTCACGTACACTCACACACACACCCTCACCAACTCGCGTACACTCACACACACCCTCATTAACACAGGTACACTCACACACACACCCTAACCAACTCGCGTACACTCACACACGCTCACCAACTCGCGTGCACACACACACACCGTCAACAGCTCATGTACACTTACACACACACTCAGCAACTCGTGTACACTAACACACACACCCTCACCAACTCACGTACACTCACACACACTCTCACACACCAACTCACGTACACTCACACACACAAACGCTCACCAACTCGCGTTCACTCACACACACACCCTCACCAACCCGTGTACACTCACACACTCTCAACAACTCGCGTACACTCACACACACCCTCACCAACTCACGTACACTCACACACACCCTCACCAACTCACGTACACTCACACACACACCCTCACCAACTCAGTTACACTCAAACAAACCCTCACCAACTTGCGTGCTCTCACACACACACCCCCACCAACTCACGGACACTGACACATGCACCCTAACCAACTGACGTTCACTCACACACACACTCACCAACTCGCGTACACTCACACACACACACCCTCACCAACGCACGTACACACACCCTCACCAGCTCACGTACACTCACGCACACTCCCTCACCAACTCACATACACTTACACACACCCTCACCAACTCACGTACACCCACACACACCCTCACCAACTCGCGTACACTCACACACACCATCACCAACTCACGTACAATGACACACACAGCCTCACCAACTCATGTGCAATCACAGACACACCCTCACCAACTCACGTACACTCACACAGAACCTCCCCAACTTGAGTACACGAACAAACACACACACCAACTGACGTACATTCATAAACACACCCTCTCCAAATTGCGTACACTCAAACACACACCCTCACCAACTCCCGTACACTCACACACACCCTAACCAACTCACGTACACTCGCACACACACCCTCACCAAATCGCGTACACTCACACACACACACACCAACTCGCGTTCACTTATGCACACCCTCACCAACTCACGTACACTCACTCACACAATCTCACCCACTCACGTAAACTCACACACACCCTCACCAACTCACGTACACTTACACACACTCACCAACTCGTGTACACTCACACACACCCTCACCAACTCACGTACACTCACAGACACACCCACTCACCATCTTGCGTACACTCACACAGACCCTCACCAACTCACGGACACTCAAACACACACATACTCACCAACTCAACGAGACTCACACACACACTTACTAACTCACGTACACTCACACACACACCCTCACCAACTCACGTACACTCACACACACACAGCCTCACCAACTCACGTACACTCACACACACCCCCACCAACTCACGTACACACACACACACCCTCACCAACTCACGTACACACTCACACACCCGCACCAACTCGCGTACACTCACACACACCATCACCAACACATGTACACTCACACACACATTCACCAACTCGCGTACACTCACAAACACCATCACCAACTCACGTACACTCACACACACCCTCACCAACTCACGTACACTCACACACACATACTCACCAACTTGCGTACACTCACACACACACTCTCACCAACTCACGCACACTCACACACACACCGCCTCACGAACTCGCGTACTCTCACACACACACACCCTCACGAAGTCACGTACACACACACACACACACACACACACACACACACACACCCTCACGAGCTCACGTTCACACACGCACACTACCTGACCAACTCACATACACTTACACACACCCTCACCATCTCACTTACATTCATAAGAACATAAGAACATAAGAAATAGGAGCAGGAGTCGGCCATCTAGCCCCTCGAGCCTGCCCCGCCATTCAATAAGATCATGGCTGATCTGACGTGGATCAGTACCACTTACCCGCCTGATTCCCATAACCCTTAATTCCCTTACCGATCAGGAATTCATCCATCCGCGTTTTAAACATATTCAGCGAGGTAGCCTCCACCACCTCAGTGGGCAGAGAATTCCAGAGATTCACCACCCTCTGGGAGAAGAAGTTCCTCCTTAACTCTGTCTTAAACCGACCCCCCTTCATTTTGCGGCTGTGTCCTCTAGTTTTAACTTCCTTACTAAGTGGAAAGAATCTCTCCGCCTCCACCCTATCCAGCCCCCGCATTATCTTATAAGTCTCCATAAGATCCCCCCTCATCCTTCTGAACTCCAACGAGTACAAACCCAATTTCCTCAGCCTCTCCTCATAATCCAAACCCCTCATCTCCGGTATCAACCTGGTGAATCTTCTCTGCACTCCCTCCAATGCCATTCATAAACACACCCTCTCCAAATCGCGTACACTCACACACACACCCTCACCAACTCATGTACACTCACACACACCCTCACCAACTCACGTACACTCACACAGACACCCTCACCAACTCATGTACACTCAAACATATCCTCACCAACTTGCTTGCACTCACACACAGACCTCCACCAACTCACGTACACTCACACATGCACCCTCACCAACTGACGTACACTCACACACACCCTCACCCACTCACGTACACACACACACACACACACACACCAACTCACGTACACTCACACACACACACCCTCACCAACTCTCGTACACTCATACACACACCCTCTCCAACTCACGTACACTCACACACATACCCTCACCAACTCACGTGCACTCACACACACCCTCACCAACTCACGTACACTCAAAAACACACATACTCACCAACTTGCGTACACTCAAACACACAACCTCAACAACTCTTGTACACTCACACACACACCCTAACCAACTCGCGTCCACTCACACACACGCTCACCAACTCAAGTACACTTACACACACAGCCATACCAACTCGCGTACACTCACGCACACAACGTCACAAACTCACGTACACTGACACAGACCCTCACCAACTCGTGAACACGCACAGACACTCTCACCAACGCGCGTACACTCACACACAACCTCACCAACTCACGTACACTCACACACACTCCCTCACCAACTCACATACACTTATGCACACCCTCACCAACTCACGTATACTGACTGACACACCCTCACCAACTCACGTACACTCACACACACACACCCTCACCCACTCGCGTACACTCACATACACCCTCATTAACACAGGTACACTCACACACACACCCTAACCAACTCGCGTACACTCACACACGCTCACCAACTCGCGTGCACACACACACACCGTCAACAGCTCATGTACACTTACACACACACTCAGCAACTCGTGTACACTAACACACACACCCTCACCAACTCACGTACACTCACACACACTCTCACACACCAACTCACGTACACTCACACACACAAACCCTCACCAACTCGCGTTCACTCACACACACACCCTCACCAACCCGTGTACACTCACACACACACTCTCAACAACTCGCGTACACTCACACACACCCTCACCAACTCACGTACACTCACACACACCCTCACCAACTCACGTACACTCACACACACACCCTCACCAACTCAGTTACACTCAAACAAACCCTCACCAACTTGCTTGCTCTCACACACACACCCCCACCAACTCACGTACACTGACACATGCATCCTAACCAACTGACCTTCACTCACACACACACTCACCAACTCGCGTACACTCACACACACACACCCTCACCAACGCACGTACACACACCCTCACCAGCTCACGTACACTCACGCACACTCCCTCACCAACTCACATACACTTACACACACCCTCACCAACTCACGTACACCCACACACACCCTCACCAACTCGCGTACACTCACACACACCATCACCAACTCACGTACAATCACACACACAGCCTCACCAACTCATGTGCAATCACAGACACACCCTCTCCAACTCACGTCCACTCACACAGAACCTCCCCAACTTGAGTACACGAACAAACACACACACCAACTGACGTACATTCATAAACACACCCTCTCCAAATTGCGTACACTCACACACACACCCTCACCAACTCCCGTACACTCACACACACCCTAACCAACTCACGTACACTCGCACACACACCCTCACCAAATCACGTACACTCACACACACACACACCAACTCGCGTTCACTTATGCACACCCTCACCAACTCACGTACACTCACTCACACAATCTCACCAACTCACGTAAACTCACACACACCCTCACCAACTCACGTACACTTACACACACATACTCACCAACTCGCGTACACTCACACACCCTCACCAACTCACATACCCTCACACACCCTCGACAACTCACGTACCCTCACACCCCCTTTCACAAACTCACGTACATTCAGACACACACCCTCACCAACTCACGTACACTTACAAACACCCTCACCAACTCGCGTACTCTCACACAGACCCTCACACACTCGCATACACTCACACACACACCCTCACCAACTCACGTACACTTACGCACACCCTCACCAACTCGCGCACACGAACACACACACCCTCACCAACTCACGTACGCTCACACACACACCAACTCACGGACACACACACACACACACACACACCCTCACAAACTCACGTACACTCACGCACACAACCTCACCAACTCACGTACACTCACACACACTCCCCCACCAACTCGCATACACTTATGCTAACCCTCACCAACTCACGGACACTGACTCACACACCCTCACCAACTCACGTACACTCACACAAACACACCAACTCGCTTGCACTCACACACAGACCCTCACCAATGCACGGAAACACACACCCTCACCAGCTCACGTACACTCACGCACACTCCCTCACCAACTCACGTACACCCACACACACACTCACCAACTCGCGTACACTCATACACAGCCTCACCAACACACGTACAATCACAAATACCATCACCAACTCACGCACACTCACACACACACCCTCACCAACTCACGTACACTCACACACACACTCACCAACTTGCGTACACTCACACACACACTCTCACCAACTCACGCACACTCACACACACATACCCTCACGAACTCACGTACTCACACACACACACACACCCTCACCAGCTCATGTACACTCACGCACACTCCCTCACCAACTCAGTTACATTCATAAACACACCCTCTCCAAATCGCGTACACTCACACACACACCCTCACCAACTCACGTACACGAAAATACACCCTCACCAACTCACGTACAACTCACACACACACCCTCACCAACTCATGTGCACTCAAACAAACGCTCACCAACTTGCTTGCTCTCACACACACACCCCCACCAACTCAGGTACACTGACACATGCACCCTCACCAACTGACGTACACTCACACACACCCTCAGCCACTCACGTACACACACACACACACCCTCACCAACTCACGTACATTCGTAAACACACCCTCTCCAAATTGCGTACACTCACACACACACCCTCACCAACTCACGTGCACTCACACACACCCTCACCAACTCACGGACACTCACACACACCCTCACCAACTCAAGTACACTCGCACACACAACCTCACCACCTCGCGTACACTCACACAAACACCCTCAACAACTCACGTACACTCACACACACACTCACCACCTCGCGTACACCTATGCACACCCTCACCAACTCACATACACTCACTCACACACTAACTCACGTATACTCACACACACACACCCTCTCCAACTCACGTACACTCACATACACACTCTCACCAACGCGCGTACACTCAGTCACAACCTCACCAACTCACGTACCCTCACACACACTCCCTCACCAACTCGCGTACACTTATGCACACGCTCACCAACTCACGTACACTGACTCACACACCCTCACCAACTCACGTACAATCACACCCACCCTCACCAACTCACGCACACTCTCACACACACCCTCACCAACTCGCGTACACTCACACACACACACCCTCACCAACGCACGTACACACACACCCTCACCAGCTCACGTACACTCATGCACACTCCCTCACCAAATCACATATACTTACACACACCCTCACCAACTCACGTACACCCACACACACCCTCAACAACTTGCGTACACTCACACACACCATCACCAACTCACGTACACTCACACAAACACCCTCACCAATTCACGTACCCTCACACACACTCCGTCACCAACTCACACAGAACCTCCCCAAATTGCGTACTCTAACACTCACTCTCACCAACTCACGTACATTCATGAACACACCCTCTCCAAATTGCCTATACTCACACACACACCCTCACCAACTCACGTACACTCACACACACCCTCACCAACTCAAGTACACTCGCACACACACCCTCAACAACTCACGTACACTCACACAAACACCCTTAACAACTCACGTACACTCACACACACACTCAACAACTCGCGAACACTCACTCACACAACCTCACCAACTCACGTACACTGACACACATACCCTCATCAACTCACGTACACTCACACACACACTCACCAACTCGCGAACACTCACACACCCTCACCAACTCACGTACCCCCACACACCCTCACCAACTCAAGTCCCCTCACACACACCCTCACACAGTCGCGTACACTCACACACACCCTCAACAACTCACGTATTCTCACACACACCCTCACACAATCGCGTAAACTCACACATACCCTCACCAACTCGGGTACAATCAAACACACACTCTCACCAACTCACGTACACTCATACACACACCCTCACCAACTCACGTACACTCACACACACACTCACCAGCTCACGTACACTCACACACACACCCTCAACAACTCCTTTACACACACACACACCCTCACTAACTCGCGTACACTCGCACACACACCCTCACCAACTCGCGTACACTCACACACACCCTCTCCAACTCCCGTACACTCACACAAACACCCTCGCCAACTCACGTACACATACACACACCCTCACCAACTCGCGTACACTCACACAAACACCCTCAACAACTCACGTACACTCACACACACTCACCAACTCGCGTTCCCTTATGCACACCCTCACCAACTCACGTACACTCACTCACACAACCTCACCAACTCACGTACACTCACACACACGCCCTCACCAACTCACGTACACTTACACACACACTCACCAACCCGCGTACACTCACACAACCTCACCAACTCACATACCCTCACACACCCTCACCAATCACGTACTCTCACGCACACCCTCACACAATCGCGTACATTCACACAACCATCCTCACCAACTCACGTACACTTACACACACCCTCACCATCTCATGTACCCTCACACACACCCTCACACACTCGCGTACACTCACACACTCACCCTCACCAACTCACGTATACTTAAACATACCCTCACCAACTCGCGCACACGAACACACACAGCCTCATCAACTCACGTAAGCTCACACACACACCACCTCACGTACACTCACACACACACACCCTCACAAACTCACGTACACTCACGCGCACAACTTCACCAACTCGCGTACACTCACACACACACACCCTCACCAACGCACGTACACACACACCCTCACCAGCTCACGTAGACTCACGCACACTCCCTCACCAAATCACATAGACTTACACACACCCTCACCAACTCACGTACACCCACACACACCCTCACCAACTTGCGTACAGTCACACACACCATCACCAACTCACGTACACTCACAGAAACACCCTCACCAACTCACGTAAACTCACACACACACCCTCACCAACTTGCGTACACTCACACAGAACCTCCCCAAATTGCGTACTCTAACACACACTCTCACCAACTCACGTACATTCATAAACACACCCTCTCCAAATTGCGTACACTCACACACACACCCTCACCAACTCACGTTCACTCACACACACCCTCACCAACTCAGGTACACTCGCACACACACCCTCACCAACTCACGTACACTCACACAAACACCCTCAACAACTCAGGTACACTCGCACACACACCCTCACCACCTCGCGTACACTCACACAAACACCCTCAACAACTCACGTACACTCACACACACACTCACCACCTCGCGTACACCTATGCACACCCTCACCAACTCACGTACACTCACTCACACAACCTCACCAACTCACGTACACTCGCACACATACCCTCACCAACTCACGTACACTCACACCCACACTCACCAACTCGCGAACACTCACACACCCTCACCAACTCACGTACCCCCACACACCCTCACCAACTCAAGTCCCCTCACACACACCCTCACACAGTCGCGTACACTCACACACACCCTCAACAACTCACGTATCCTCACACACACCCTCACACAATCGCGTACACTCACACATACCCTCACCAACTCGGGTACAATCAAACACACACACTCACCAGCTCACGTACACTCACACACACCCTCAACAATTCTTTTACACACACACACACCCTCACTAACTCGCGTACACTCGCACACACACACTCACCAACTCGCGTACATTCACACACACCCTCTCCAACTCCCGTACACTCACTCAAACACCCTCGCCAACTCACGTACACATACACACACACTCAGCAACTCGCGTACACTCACACAAACACCCTCAGCAACTCACGTACACTCACACACACACTCACCAACTCGCGTTCCCTTATGCACACCCTCACCAACTCACGTACACTCACTCACACAACCTCACCAACTCACGTACACTTACACACACACTCACCAACCCGCGTACACTCACACACCCTCACCAACTCACATACCCTCACACACCCTCACCAACTCACGTACCCTCACACACACACTCACACAACCGCGTACATTCACACAACCATCCTCACCAACTCACGTACATTTACACACACCCTCACCAACTCATGTACCCTCACACACACCCTCACACAACCGCGTACATTCACACAACCATCCTCACCAACTCACGTATATTTAATCACACCCTCACCAACTTGCGCACACGAACACACACAGCCTCACCAACTCACGTACGCTCACATACACACTAACTCACGTACACTAACACACACACACCCTCACCAACTCACGTACACTCACGCACACAACTTCACCAACTCACGTACACTCACATACACACTCTCACCAACGCGCGTACACTCACTCACAACCTCACCAACTCACGTACCCTCACACACACTCCCTCACCAACTCGCGTACACTGATGCACACGCTCACCAACTCACGTACACTGACTCACACACCCTCACCAACTCACGTACAATCACACCCACCCTCACCAACTCACGCACACTCACACACACACCCTCACCAACTCGCGTACACTCAGACACACACACCCTCACCAACGCACGTACACACACACCCTCACCAGCTCACGTACACTCACGCACACTCCCTCACCAAATTAAAATAGACTTACACACACCCTCACCAACTCACGTACACCCACATACACCCTCAACAACTTGCGTACAGTCACACACACCATCACCAACTCACGTACACTTGCACAAACACCCTCACCAACTCACGTAAACTCACACACACACCCTCACCAACTCGCGGACACTCACACAGAACCTCCCCAAATTGCGTACTCTAACACACACTCTCACCAACTCACGTACATTCATGAACACACCCTCTCCAAATTGCGTACACTCACACACATACCCTCACCAACTCACGTACACTCACACACACCCTCACCAACTCAAGTACACTCGCACACACACCCTCAACAACTCGCGTACACTCACACAAACACCCTCAACAACTCACGTACACTCACACACACACTCACCACCTCGCGTACACCTATGCACACCCTCACCAACTCACGTACACTCACACACATACCCTCACCAACTCACGTACACTCACACACACACTCACCAACTCGCGAACACTCACACACCCTCACCAACTCACGTACTCCCACACACCCTCACCAACTCAAGTCCCCTCACACACACCCTCACACAGTCGCGTACACTCACACACACCCTCAACAACTCACGTATCCTAACACACACCCTCACACAATCGCGTACACTCACACATACCCTCACCAACTCGGGTACAATCAAACACACACTCTCACCAACTCACGTACACTCATACACACACCGTCACCAACTCACGTACACTGACTCAGACACCCTCACCAACTCACGTACAATCACACCCACCCTCACCAACTCACGCACACTCACACACACACCCTCACCAACGCACGTACACACACACCCTCACCAGCTCACGTACACTCACGCACACTCCCTCACCAAATCACATAGACTTACACACATCCTCACCAACTCACGTACACCCACACACACCCTCTCCAAATTGCGTACACTCACACACATACCCTCACCAACTCACGTAAACTCACACACACCCTCACCAACTCAAGTACACTCGCACACACACCCTCAACAACTCGCGTACACTCACACAAACACCCTCAACAACTCACGTACACTCACACACACACTCACCACCTCGCGTACACCTATGCACACCCTCACCAACTCACGTACACTCACTCACACAACCTCACCAACTCACGTACACTCACACACATACCCTCACCAACTCACGTACACTCACACACACACTCACCAACTCACGAACACTCACACACCCTCACCAACTCACGTACTCCCACACACCCTCACCAACTCAAGTCCCCTCACACACACCCTCACACAGTCGCGTACACTCACACACACCCTCAACAACTCACGTATCCTCACACACACCCTCACACAATCGCGTACACTCACACATACCCTCACCAACTCGGGTACAATCAAACACACACTCTCACCAACTCACGTACACTCATACACACACCCTCACCAACTCACGTACACTCACACACACACTCACCAGCTCACGTACACTCACACACACACCCTCAACAACTCCTTTACACACACACACACCCTCACTAACTCACGTACACTCGCACACACACCCTCACCAACTCGCGGACACTCACACACACCCTCTCCAACTCCCGTTCACTCACACAAACACCCTCGCCAACTCACGTACACATACACACACCCTCACCAACTCGCGTACACTCACACAAACACCCTCAACAACTCACGTACACTCACACACACACTCACCAACTCGCGTTCCCTTATGCACACCCTCACCAACTCACGTACACTCACTCACACAAACTCACCAACTCACGTACACTCACCCACACGCCCTCACCACCTCACGTACACTAACACACACACTCACCAACCCGCGTACACTCACACACCCTCACCAACTCACATACCCTCACACACCCTCACCAACTCACGTACCCTCACACACACGCTCACACAATCGCATACATTCACACAACCATCCTCACCAACTCACGTACACTTACATACACCCTCACCAACTCATGTACCCTCACACACACCCTCACACACTCGCGTACACTCACACACTTACCCTCACCAACTCACATATACTTAAACACACCCTCATCAACCCGCGCACACGAACTCACACAGCCTCACCAACTCACGTACGCTCACACACACACCAACTCACGTACACTCACACACACACACCCTCACCAACTCACGTACACTCACGCACACAACTTCACCAACTCACGTACACTCAATTACACACTCTCACCAACGCACGTACACTCACACACTACCTCAAAAACACACGTACACTCACCCACGCTCCCTCACCAACTCGCATACACTTATGCACACCCTCACCAACTCACGTACACTGACTCAGACACCCTCACCAACTCACGTACAATCACACCCACCCTCACCAACTCACGCACACTCACACACACACCCTCACCAACTCGCGTACACTCAGACACACACACCCTCACCAACGCACGTACACACACACCCTCACCAGCTCACGTACACTCACGCACACTCCCTCACCAAATCACATAGACTTACACACACCCTCACCAACTCACGTACACCCACACACACCCTCTCCAAATTGCGTACACTCACACACATACCCTCACCAACTCACGTAAACTCACACACACCCTCACCAACTCAAGTACACTCGCACACACACCCTCAACAACTCGCGTACACTCACACAAACACCCTCAACAACTCACGTACACTCACACACACACTCACCACCTCGCGTACACCTATGCACACCCTCACCAACTCACGTACACTCACTCACACAACCTCACCAACTCACGTACACTCACACACATACCCTCACCAACTCACGTACACTCACACACACACTCACCAACTCACGAACACTCACACACCCTCACCAACTCACGTACTCCCACACACCCTCACCAACTCAAGTCCCCTCACACACACCCTCACACAGTCGCGTACACTCACACACACCCTCAACAACTCACGTATCCTCACACACACCCTCACACAATCGCGTACACTCACACATACCCTCACCAACTCGGGTACAATCAAACACACACTCTCACCAACTCACGTACACTCATACACACACCCTCACCAACTCACGTACACTCACACACACACTCACCAGCTCACGTACACTCACACACACACCCTCAACAACTCCTTTACACACACACACACCCTCACTAACTCACGTACACTCGCACACACACCCTCACCAACTCGCGGACACTCACACACACCCTCTCCAACTCCCGTTCACTCACACAAACACCCTCGCCAACTCACGTACACATACACACACCCTCACCAACTCGCGTACACTCACACAAACACCCTCAACAACTCACGTACACTCACACACACACTCACCAACTCGCGTTCCCTTATGCACACCCTCACCAACTCACGTACACTCACTCACACAAACTCACCAACTCACGTACACTCACCCACACGCCCTCACCACCTCACGTACACTAACACACACACTCACCAACCCGCGTACACTCACACACCCTCACCAACTCACATACCCTCACACACCCTCACCAACTCACGTACCCTCACACACACGCTCACACAATCGCATACATTCACACAACCATCCTCACCAACTCACGTACACTTACATACACCCTCACCAACTCATGTACCCTCACACACACCCTCACACACTCGCGTACACTCACACACTTACCCTCACCAACTCACATATACTTAAACACACCCTCATCAACTCGCGCACACGAACTCACACAGCCTCACCAACTCACGTACGCTCACACACACACCAACTCACGTACACTCACACACACACACCCTCACCAACTCACGTACACTCACGCACACAACTTCACCAACTCACGTACACTCAATTACACACTCTCACCAACGCACGTACACTCACACACTACCTCAAAAACACACGTACACTCACCCACGCTCCCTCACCAACTCGCATACACTTATGCACACCCTCACCAACTCACGTACACTGACTCACGCACCCTCACCAACTCACGTGCACTCACACAAACACCCTCACCAACTTGCTTACACTCACACACACACCCTCACCAACTCGCGTACACTCACACACACACACCCTCGCCAACGCACGTACACACACACCCTCACCAGCTCACGTACCCTCACGCACACTCCCCCACCAACTCACATACACTTACACACACCCTCACCAACTCACTTACACCCACAAACAACCTCATCAACATGCGTCCACTCACACACACCCTCACCAACTCACGTACACTCACACACACACCCTCACCAACTCACGTACACTCTCACACACACACTCACCAACTCGCGTACACTCACACACCCTCAACAACTCACGTTACCTCACACACCCTCAACAACACACGTACCCTCACACACACCCTCACACACTCGCGTACATTCACACACACACCCTCACCAACTCACGTACACTTACACACACCCTCACCAACTCGCGTACACTCACACACACCCACACACAATCGCGTACACTCACACACACACCCTCACCCACTCACGTACACTTAAACACACCCTCACCAATTCGCGCACACGAACACACACACCCTCACCAACTCACGTATGCTCACACACACACCAACTCACAGACACTCACACACACACACCCTCACCAACGCACGTACACACACACCCTCACAAGCTCACGTACCCTCACGCACACTCCCTCCCCAACTCACATACACTTACACTCACCCTCACCAACTCACTTACACCCACACACACCCTCACCAACATGCGTCCACTCACACACACCCTCACCAACTCACGTACACTCACACACACACCCTCAACACATCACGTACACTCACACACACACCCTCACCAACTTGCGTACTCTCACACAAACACACCCTCAACAACTCACGTACACTGACACACACACACTCAACAACTCGGGTACACTTATGCACACCCTCACCAACTCACGTACACTCACTCACACAACCTCACCAACCCACGTACACTCACACGTACACCCTCACCAACTCACGTACACTCTCACACACACACTCACCAACTCGCGTACACCCACACACCCTCACCAACTCACGTACCCTCACACAACCTCACCAACACACGTACCCTCACACACACCTTCACACACTCGCGTACATTCACACACACACCCTCACCAACTCACGTAAACTTACACACACCCTCACCAACTCCCGTACACTCACACACACCCACACACAATCGCGTACACTCACACACACACCCTCACCAACTCACGTACACTTAAACACACCCTCACCAACTCGCGCACACGAACACACACACCCTCACCAACTCACGTATGCTCACACACACACCAACTCACGGACACTCACACACACACACACACCCTCACCAACGCACGTACACACACACCCTCACCAGCTCACGTACCCTCACGCACACTCCCTCACCAACTCACATACACTTACACACACCCTCACCAACTCACTTACACCCACACACACCCTCACCAACATGAGTCCACTCACACACACCCTCACCAACTCACGTACACTCACACACACACCCTCAACACATCACGTACACTCACACACACACCCTCACCAACTCGCGTACACTCACACAAACACACTCATCAACTCACGTACACTGACACACACACATTCAACAACTCGGTTACACTTATGCACTCCCTCACCAACTCACGTGCACTCACTCACACAACCTCACCAACTCACGTACACTCTCACGTACACCCTCACCAACTCACGTACACTATCACACACACACTCACCAACTCGCGTACACCCACACACCCTCACCAACTCATGTACCCTCACACACCCTCACCAACACACGTACCCTCACACACACCCTCACACACTCGCGTACATTCACACACACACACTCACCAACTCACGTACACTTACACACACCCTCACCAACGCGCGTACACTCGCACACACACTCACACAATCGCGTACACTCACACACACTCCCTCACCAACTCACGTACACTTAAACACATCCTCACCAACTCGCGCACACGAACGCACACACCCTCACCAATTCACGTATGCTCACACACACACCATCTCACGGACACTCACACACACATACCATCACCAACTCGCGTACACTCACGCACACAACCTCACCAACTCACGTACACTCACACACAATCTCTCACCAACGCGCGGACACTCACTCACAACGTCACCAACTCACGTACCCTCACACACACTCCCTCACCAACTCGCATTCACTTATGCACACCCTCACCAACTCACGTACACTGACTCACACACCCTCACCAACTCACGTACACTCGCACAAACACCCTCACCAACTCGCTTACACTCACACACAAACCCTCACCAACTCACGTACACTCACACCCACCCTCAACAACTCACGCACACTCACACACACACCCTCTCCAACTCGCGTACACTCACACACACACACCCTCACGAACGGACGTACACACACACCCTCACCAGCTCACGTACACTCACGCACACTCCCTCACCAACTCACATACATTTACACACACCCTCAGCAAATCACGTACACCCACACACACCCTCACCAACATGCGTACACTCACACACTCACCGTCACCAACTCACGTACACTCACACACACACCCTCACCAACTCGCGTACACTCACACAGAACCTCCCCAACTTGCGGAATCTAACACACACACTCACCAACTCACGTACATTCATAAACACACCCTCTCCAAATTGAGTACACTCACACACACACCCTCACCAACTCACGTAAACTCACACACACCCTCACCAACTCAAGTACACTCGCACACACACCCTCACCAACTCGCGTACACTCACACAAACACCCTCAGCAACTCACGTACACTGACATACACACTCACCAACTCGCGTACACTTATGCACACCCTCACCAACTCACGTACACTCACTCACACAACCTCACCAACTCATGTACACTCACACGCACACCCTCACCAACTCACGTACACTCAGACACACACTCACCAACTCGCGTACACTCACACACCCTCACCAACTCACATACACTCACACACCCGCACCAACTCACGTATGCTCACACACTCGCGGACATTCACACACACACCCTCACCAACTCACGTACACTTACACACAACCTCACCAAGTCACGTACCCTCACGCACACTCCCTCACCAACTCACATACACTTACACACACCCTCACCAACTCACTTACACCCACACACACCCTCACCAACATGCGTGCACTCACACACACCCTCACCAACTCACGTACACTCACACACACACCCTCAACACATCACGTACACTCACACACACACCCTCACCAACTCGCGTCCTCTCACACAAACACACCCTCAACAACTCACGTACACTGACACACACACACTCAACAACTCGGGTACACTTATGCACACACTCACCAACTCACGTACACTCACTCACACAACCTCACCAACCCACGTACACTCACACGTACACCCTCACCAACTCACGTACACTCTCACACACACACTCACCAACTCGCGTACACCCACACACCCTCACCAACTCACGGACCCTCACACAACCTCACCAACACATGTACCCTCACACACACCTTCACACACTCGCGTACATTCACACACACACCCTCACCAACTCACGTAAACTTACACACACCCTCACCAACTCCCGTACACTCACACACACCCACACACAATCGCGTACACTCACACACACACCCTCACCAACTCACGTACACTTAAACACACCCTCACCAACTCGCGCACACGAACACACACACCCTCACCAACTCACGGATGCTCACACACACACCAACTCACGGACACTCACACACACACACACCCTCACCAACGCACGTACACACACACCCTCACCAGCTCACGTACCCTCACGCACACTCCCTCACCAACTCACATACACTTACACACACCCTCACCAACTCACTTACACCCACACACACACCCTCAACACATCACGTACACTCACACACACACCCTCAACACATCACGTACACTCACACACACACCCTCAACACATCACGTACACTCACACACACACCCTCACCAACTCGCGTACACTCACACAAACACACTCATCAACTCACGTACACTGACACACACACACTCAACAACTCGGGTACACTTATGCACTCCCTCACCAACTCACGTGCACTCACTCACACAACCTCACCAACTCACGTACACTCACACGTACACCCTCACCAACTCACGTACACTATCACACACACACTCACCAACTCGCGGACACCCACACACCCTCACCAACTCATGTACCCTCACACACCCTCACCAACACACGTACCCTCACACACACCCTCACACACTCGCGTACATTCACACACACACACTCACCAACTCACGGACACTTACACACAACCTCACCAACTCGCGTACACTCGCACACACCCTCACACAATCGCGTACACTCACGCACACTCCCTCACCAACTCACGTACACTTAAACACACCCTCACCAACTCGCGCACACGAACGCACACACCCTCACCAACTCACGTATGCTCACACACATACCAACTCACGGACACTCACACACACATACCCTCACCAACTCGCGTACACTCACGCACAAACCTCACCAATTCACGTATGCTCACACACACACCATCTCACGGACACTCACACACACATACCCTCACCAACTCGCGTACACTCACGCACACAACCTCACCAACTCACGTACACTCACACACAATCTCTCAACAACGCGCGTACACTCACTCACAACCTCACCAACTCACGTACCCTCACACACACTCCCTCACCAACTCGCATTCACTTATGCACACCCTCACCAACTCACGTACACTGACTCACACACCCTCACCAACTCACGTACACTCGCACAAACACCCTCACCAACTCGCTTACACTCACACACAAACCCTCACCAACTCACGTACACTCACACCCACCTTCAACAACTCACGCACACTCACACACACACCCTCTCCAACTCGCGTACACTCACACACACACACCCTCACGAACGGACGTACACACACACCCTCAGCAGCTCACGTACACTCACGCACACTCCCTCACCAACTCACATATATTTACACACACCCTCAGCAAATCACGTACACCCACACACACCCTCACCAACATGCGTACACTCACACACACACTGTCACCAACTCACGTACACTCACACACACACCCTCACCAACTCGCGTACACTCACACAGAACCTCCCCAACTTGCGTACTCTAACACACACACTCACCAACTCACGTACATTCATAAACACACCCTCTCCAAATTGAGTACACTCACACACACCCTCACCAACTCACGTAAACTCAGACACACCCTCACCAACTCAAGTACACTCGCACACACACCCTCACCAACTCGCGTACACTCACACAAACACCCTCAGCAACTCACGTACACTGACATACACACTCACCAACTCGCGTACACTTATGCACACCCTCACCAACTCACGTACACTCACTCACACAACCTCGCCAACTCATGTACACTCACATGCACACCCTCACCAACTCACGTACACTCAGACACACACTCACCAACTCGCATACACTCACACACCCTCACCAACTCACATACACTCACACACCCGCACTAACTCACGTACCCTCACACACTCGCGTACATTCACAGACACACCCTCACCAACTCACGTACACTTACACACAACCTCACCAACTCGCGTACACTCACACACACCCTCACACAATCACGTACAGTCACACACACACCCTCTCCAACTCACGTACACTTACACACACCCTACCAACTCGCGCACACGAACACACACACCCTCACCAACTCACATATGCTCACACACACACCAACTCACGGACACTCAAACACACATACCCTCACCAACTCGCGTACACTCACGCACACAACTTCACCAACTCACGTAAACTCACATACTCTCTCTCACCAACGCGCATACACTCACTCACAACCTCACCAACACACGTACCGTCACACACACTCCCTCACCAACTCGCGTAAACTTATGCACACCCTCAACAACTCACGTACACTCACTCACACAACCTCACCAACTCACGTACACTCACAGACACACCCTCACCAACTCACGTACACTCACACACACACTCACCAACTCGCGTACACTCACACACACCCTCACCAACTCGGGTACATTCACACACACACTCTCACCAACTCACGTACACTCATACACACACCCTCACCAACTCACGTACACTCACACACACACTCACCAGCTCACGTACACTCACACACACACCCTCAACAACTCTTTTACACACACACACACCCTCACTAACTCGCGTACACTCGCACACACACCCTCACCAACTCGCGTACACTCACACACACCCTCTCCCACTCCCGTACATTCACACAAACACCATTGCCAACTCACGTACACATACACACACCCTCACCAACTCGCGTACACTCACACAAACACGATCAACAAATCTTTTACACACACCCTCACTAACTCGCGTACACTCGCACACACACCCTCACCAACTCGCGTACACTCACACACACCCTCTGCAACACCCGTACACTCACACAAACATCCTCGCCAACTCACGTACACTCACACTCACCAACTCGCGTTCCCCTATGCACACCCTCACCAACTCACGTACACTCACTCACACAACCTCACCAACTCACGTACACTCACACACACGCCCTCACCAACTCACTTACACACACACTCACCAACCCGCGTACACTCACACACCCTCACCAACTCACGTACCCTCACACACACCCTCACACTCTCGCGTACACTCACACACACACCCTCACCAACTCACGTATACTTAAACACACCCTCACCAACTCGCGCACACGAACACACACACCCTCACCAACACGTACGCTCACACACACACCAACTCACGTACACTCACACACACACACCCTCACCAACTCACGTACACTCACGCACACAACCTCACCAACTCACGTATACTCACATACACACTCTCACCAACGCGCGTACACTCTCACACTACCTCAAAAACACACATACACTCACACGCGCTCCCTGACCAAATCGCATACACTTATGCACACCCTCACCAACTCACGTACACTGACTCACAACCCCTCACCAACTCACGTACACTCACACAAACACCCTCACCAACTCGCTTACACTCACACACACGCCCTCACCAACACGTACACTCACACCCACCTTCACCAACTCACGCACACTCACACACACACCCTCACCAACTCGCGTACACTCACACACACACACCCTCACCAACGCACGTACACACACACACCCTCACCAGCTCACGTACCCTCACGCACACTCCCTCACCAACTCACATGCACTTACACACACCCTCACCAACTCACGTACACCCACACACACCCTCATCAACATGCGTACACTCACACACACCCTCACCAACTCACGTACACTCACACACACACTCACCAACTCGCGTACACTCACACACCCTCACCAACTCACGTACCCCCTCACACCCTCACCAACTCAAGTCCCCTCACACACACACTCACACATTCGCGTACACTCACACATACCCTCACCAACTCGGGTACATTCACACACACACTCTCACCAACTCACGTACACTCATACACACACCCTCACCAACTCACGTACACTCACACACACTCACCAGCTCACGTACACTCACACACACCCTTTCCCACTCCCGTACATTCACGCAAACACCATTGCCAACTCACGTACACATACACACACCCTCACCAACTCGCATACACTCACACAAACACGCTCAACAACTCTTTTACACACACACACACCCTCACTAACTCGCGTACACTCGCACACACACCCTCACCAATTTACGTACACTCACACACACACTCACCAGCTCACGTACACTCACACACACACCCTCAACAACTCTTTTACACACACACACACCCTCACTAACTCGCGTACACTCGCACACACACCCTCACCAATTTACGTACACTCACACACACACTCACCAACTCACGTACACTCGCACACACACCCTCACCAACTCACGTACACTCACTCACACAACCTCACCAACTCACGTACACTCTCACACACACACCCACCATCTCGCGTACACTCACACACCCTCACCAACTCACGTACCCTCACACACCCTCACCAACTCACGTACCCTCACACACACCCTCACCAACTCGCGTACACTCACTCACACAACCTCACCAACTCACGTACACTCACACACACACCCTCACCAACTCACGGACACTCACACGCACACCCTCACCAACTCACGTACACTCTCACACACACACTCACCATCTCGCGTACACTCACACACCCTCACCAACTCACGTACCCTCACACACCCTCACCAACTCACGTACACTTACACACACCCTCACCAACTCGCGTACACTCACTCACACAACCTCACCAACTCACGTACACTCACACACACACCCTCACCAACTCACGGACACTCACACACACACTCACCAACTCGCGTACACTCACACACCCTCACCAACTCACGTACCCCCTCACACCCTCACCAACTCAAGTCCCCTCACACACACCCTCACACAATCGCGTACACTCACACATACCCTCACCAACTCGGGTACATTCACACACACACTCTCACCAACTCACGTACACTCATACACACACCCTCACCAACTCACGTACACTCACACACACACTCACCAGCTCACGTACACTCACACACACACCCTCAACAACTCTTTTACACACACACACACCCTCACTAACTCGCGTACACTCGCACACACACCCTCACCAACTCGCGTACACTCACACACACCCTCTCCCACTCCCGTACATTCACACAAACACCATTGCCACATCACGTACACATACACACACCCTCACCAACTCGCGTACACTCACACAAACACGCTCAACTACTCTTTTACACACACACACACCATCACTAACTCGCGTACACTCGCACACACACCCTCACCAACTCACGTACACTCACACACACCCTCTGCAACTCCCGTACACTCACACAAACATCCTCGCCAACTCACGTACACTCACACTCACCAACTCGCGTTCCCTTATGCACACCCTCACCAATTCACGTACACTCACTCACACAACCTCACCAACTCACGTACACTCACACACACGCCCTCACCAACTCACTTACACACACACTCACCAACCCGCGTACACTCACACACCCTCACCAACTCATGTACCCTCACACACACCCTCACACTCTCGCGTACACTCACACACACACCCTCACCAACTCACGTATATTTAAACACACCCTCACCAACTCGCGCACACGAACACACACACCCTCACCAACACGTACGCTCACACACACACCAACTCACGTACACTCACACACACACACCCTCACCAACTCATGTACACTCACGCACACAACCTCACCAACTCACGTACACTCACATACACACTCTCACCAACGCGCGTACACTCTCACACTACCTCAAAAACTCACATACACTCACACGCGCTCCCTGACCAAATCGCATACACTTATGCACACCCTCACCAACTCACGTACACTGACTCACAACCCCTCACCAACTCACGTACACTCACACAAACACCCTCACCAACTCGCTTACACTCACACACACGCCCTCACCAACACGTACACTCACACCCACCTTCACCAACTCACGCACACTCACACACACACCCTCACCAACTCGCGTACACTCACACACACACACCCTCACCAACGCACGTACACACACACACCCTCACCAGCTCACGTACCCTCACGCACACTCCCTCACCAATTCACATGCACTTACACACACCCTCACCAACTCACGTACACCCACACACACCCTCACCAACATGCGTACACTCACACACACCCTCACCAACTCACGTACACTCACACACACACTCACCAACTCGCGTACACTCACACACCCTCACCAACTCACGTACCCCCTCACACCCTCACCAACTCAAGTCCCCTCACACACACCCTCGCACATTCGCGTACACTCACACATACCCTCACCAGCTCGGGTACATTCACACACACACTCTCACCAACTCACGTACACTCATACACACACCCTCACCAACTCACGTACACTCACACACACTCACCAGCTCACGTACACTCACACACACCCTCTCCCACTCCCGTACATTCACGCAAACACCATTGCCAACTCACGTACACATACACACACCCTCACCAACTCGCATACACTCACACAAACACGCTCAACAACTCTTTTACACACACACACACCCTCACTAACTCGCGTACACTCACACACACACCCTCACCAACTCGCGTACACTCACACACACCCTCTGCAACTCCCGTACACTCACACAAACATCCTCGCCAACTCACCTCCACTCACACTCACCAACTCGCGTTCCCTTATGCACACCCTCACCAACTCACGTACACTCACTCACACAACCTCACCAACTCACGTACACTCACACACACGCCCTCACCAACTCACTTACACACACACTCACCAACCCGCGTACACTCACACACCCTCACCAACTCACATACCCTCACACACCCTCACCAACTCACGTACCCTCACACACACCCTCACACTCTCGCGTACACTCACACACACACCCTCACCAACTCACGTATACTTAAACACACCCTCACCAACTCGCGCACACGAACACACACACCCTCACCAACACGTACGCTCACACACACACCAACTCACGTACACTCACACACACACACCCTCACCAACTCACGTACACTCACGCACACAACCTCACCAACTCACGTACACTCACATACACACTCTCACCCACGCGCGTACACTCACACACTACCTCAAAAACTCACGTACACTCACACGCGCTCCCTGACCAAATCGCATACACTTATGCACACCTTCACCAACTCACGTACACTGACTCACACACCCTCACCAACTCACGTACACTCACACAAACACCCTCACCAACTCGCTTACACTCACACACACGCCCTCACCAACACACGTACACTCACACCCACCTTCACCAACTCATGCACACTCACACACACACCCTCACCAACTCGCGTACACTCACACACACACACCCTCACCAACGCACGTACACACACACACACCCTCACCAGCTCACGTACCCTCACGCACACTCCCTCACCAACTCACATGCACTTACACACACCCTCACCAACTCACGTACACCCACACACACCCTCACCAACATGCGTACACTCACACACACCCTCACCAACTCACGTACACTCACACACACACCCTCAACACATCACGTACACTCACACACACACCCTCACCAACTCGCGTACACTCACACAAACACACTCAACAACTCACGTACACTCACACACACACTCACCAACTCACGTACACTTATGCACACCCTCACCAACTCACGTACACTCACTCACACAACCTCACCAACTCACGTCCACTCACACGCACACCCTCACCAACTCACGTACACTCTCACACATACACTCACCATCTCGCTTACACTCACACACCCTCACCAACTCACGTGCCCTCACACACACCCTCACACACTCGCGTACATTCACACACACACCCTCACCAACTCACGTACACTTACACACACCCTCACCAACTCGCGTACACTCGCACACACCCTCACACAATCGCGTACACTCACACACTCACCCTCACCAACTCACGTACACTTAAACACACCCTCACCAACTCGTGCACACGAATGCACACACCCTCACCAACTCACGTATGCTCACACACACACCAACTCACGGACACTCACACACACATACCCTCACCAACTCGCGTACACTCACGCACACACCCTGACCAACGCACGTACACACACACCCTCACCAGCTCACATACCATCACGCACACTCCCTCACCAACTCACATACACTCACACACACACCGTCACCAACTCACGGACACTCACACGCACACCCTCACCAACTCACGTACACTCTCACACACACACTCACCATCTCGCGTACCCTCACACACCCTCACCAACTCACGTACCCTCACACACACCCTCACCAACTCGCGTACACTCACTCACACAACCTCACCAACTCACGTACACTCACACACACTCCCTCACCAACTCACGGACACTCACACGCACACCCTCACCAACTCACGTACACTCTCACACACACACTCACCATCTCGCGTACACTCACACAACCTCACCAACTCACGTACCCTCACACACCCTCACCAACTCACGTACACTTACACACACCCTCACCAACTCGCGTACACTCACTCACACAACCTCACCAACTCACGTACACTCACACACACACCCTCACCAACTCACGGACACTCACACACACACTCACCAACTCGCGTACACTCACACACCCTCACCAACTCACGTACCCCCTCACACCCTCACCAACTCAAGTCCCCTCACACACACCCTCACACAATCGCGTACACTCACACATACCCTCACCAACTCGGGTACATTCACACACACACTCTCACCAACTCACGTACACTCATACACACACCCTCACCAACTCACGTACACTCACACACACACTCACCAGCTCACGTACACTCACACACACACCCTCAACAACTCTTTTACACACACACACACCCTCACTAACTCGCGTACACTCGCACACACACCCTCACCAACTCGCGTACACTCACACACACCCTCTCCCACTCCCGTACATTCACACAAACACCATTGCCACATCACGTACACATACACACACCCTCACCAACTCGCGTACACTCACACAAACACGCTCAACTACTCTTTTACACACACACACACCATCACTAACTCGCGTACACTCGCACACACACCCTCACCAACTCACGTACACTCACACACACCCTCTGCAACTCCCGTACACTCACACAAACATCCTCGCCAACTCACGTACACTCACACTCACCAACTCGCGTTCCCTTATGCACACCCTCACCAATTCACGTACACTCACTCACACAACCTCACCAACTCACGTACACTCACACACACGCCCTCACCAACTCACTTACACACACACTCACCAACCCGCGTACACTCACACACCCTCACCAACTCATGTACCCTCACACACACCCTCACACTCTCGCGTACACTCACACACACACCCTCACCAACTCACGTATATTTAAACACACCCTCACCAACTCGCGCACACGAACACACACACCCTCACCAACACGTACGCTCACACACACACCAACTCACGTACACTCACACACACACACCCTCACCAACTCATGTACACTCACGCACACAACCTCACCAACTCACGTACACTCACATACACACTCTCACCAACGCGCGTACACTCTCACACTACCTCAAAAACTCACATACACTCACACGCGCTCCCTGACCAAATCGCATACACTTATGCACACCCTCACCAACTCACGTACACTGACTCACAACCCCTCACCAACTCACGTACACTCACACAAACACCCTCACCAACTCGCTTACACTCACACACACGCCCTCACCAACACGTACACTCACACCCACCTTCACCAACTCACGCACACTCACACACACACCCTCACCAACTCGCGTACACTCACACACACACACCCTCACCAACGCACGTACACACACACACCCTCACCAGCTCACGTACCCTCACGCACACTCCCTCACCAATTCACATGCACTTACACACACCCTCACCAACTCACGTACACCCACACACACCCTCACCAACATGCGTACACTCACACACACCCTCACCAACTCACGTACACTCACACACACACTCACCAACTCGCGTACACTCACACACCCTCACCAACTCACGTACCCCCTCACACCCTCACCAACTCAAGTCCCCTCACACACACCCTCGCACATTCGCGTACACTCACACATACCCTCACCAACTCGGGTACATTCACACACACACTCTCACCAACTCACGTACACTCATACACACACCCTCACCAACTCACGTACACTCACACACACTCACCAGCTCACGTACACTCACACACACCCTCTCCCACTCCCGTACATTCACGCAAACACCATTGCCAACTCACGTACACATACACACACCCTCACCAACTCGCATACACTCACACAAACACGCTCAACAACTCTTTTACACACACACACACCCTCACTAACTCGCGTACACTCACACACACACCCTCACCAACTCGCGTACACTCACACACACCCTCTGCAACTCCCGTACACTCACACAAACATCCTCGCCAACTCACCTCCACTCACACTCACCAACTCGCGTTCCCTTATGCACACCCTCACCAACTCACGTACACTCACTCACACAACCTCACCAACTCACGTACACTCACACACACGCCCTCACCAACTCACTTACACACACACTCACCAACCCGCGTACACTCACACACCCTCACCAACTCACATACCCTCACACACCCTCACCAACTCACGTACCCTCACACACACCCTCACACTCTCGCGTACACTCACACACACACCCTCACCAACTCACGTATACTTAAACACACCCTCACCAACTCGCGCACACGAACACACACACCCTCACCAACACGTACGCTCACACACACACCAACTCACGTACACTCACACACACACACCCTCACCAACTCACGTACACTCACGCACACAACCTCACCAACTCACGTACACTCACATACACACTCTCACCCACGCGCGTACACTCACACACTACCTCAAAAACTCACGTACACTCACACGCGCTCCCTGACCAAATCGCATACACTTATGCACACCTTCACCAACTCACGTACACTGACTCACACACCCTCACCAACTCACGTACACTCACACAAACACCCTCACCAACTCGCTTACACTCACACACACGCCCTCACCAACACACGTACACTCACACCCACCTTCACCAACTCATGCACACTCACACACACACCCTCACCAACTCGCGTACACTCACACACACACACCCTCACCAACGCACGTACACACACACACACCCTCACCAGCTCACGTACCCTCACGCACACTCCCTCACCAACTCACATGCACTTACACACACCCTCACCAACTCACGTACACCCACACACACCCTCACCAACATGCGTACACTCACACACACCCTCACCAACTCACGTACACTCACACACACACCCTCAACACATCACGTACACTCACACACACACCCTCACCAACTCGCGTACACTCACACAAACACACTCAACAACTCACGTACACTCACACACACACTCACCAACTCACGTACACTTATGCACACCCTCACCAACTCACGTACACTCACTCACACAACCTCACCAACTCACGTCCACTCACACGCACACCCTCACCAACTCACGTACACTCTCACACATACACTCACCATCTCGCTTACACTCACACACCCTCACCAACTCACGTGCCCTCACACACACCCTCACACACTCGCGTACATTCACACACACACCCTCACCAACTCACGTACACTTACACACACCCTCACCAACTCGCGTACACTCGCACACACCCTCACACAATCGCGTACACTCACACACTCACCCTCACCAACTCACGTACACTTAAACACACCCTCACCAACTCGTGCACACGAATGCACACACCCTCACCAACTCACGTATGCTCACACACACACCAACTCACGGACACTCACACACACATACCCTCACCAACTCGCGTACACTCACGCACACACCCTGACCAACGCACGTACACACACACCCTCACCAGCTCACATACCATCACGCACACTCCCTCACCAACTCACATACACTCACACACACACCGTCACCAACTCACGGACACTCACACGCACACCCTCACCAACTCACGTACACTCTCACACACACACTCACCATCTCGCGTACCCTCACACACCCTCACCAACTCACGTACCCTCACACACACCCTCACCAACTCGCGTACACTCACTCACACAACCTCACCAACTCACGTACACTCACACACACTCCCTCACCAACTCACGGACACTCACACGCACACCCTCACCAACTCACGTACACTCTCACACACACACTCACCATCTCGCGTACACTCACACAACCTCACCAACTCACGTACCCTCACACACCCTCACCAACTCACGTACACTTACACACACCCTCACCAACTCGCGTACACTCACTCACACAACCTCACCAACTCACGTACACTCACACACACACCCTCACCAACTCACGGACACTCACACACACACTCACCAACTCGCGTACACTCACACACCCTCACCAACTCACGTACCCCCTCACACCCTCACCAACTCAAGTCCCCTCACACACACCCTCACACAATCGCGTACACTCACACATACCCTCACCAACTCGGGTACATTCACACACACACTCTCACCAACTCACGTACACTCATACACACACCCTCACCAACTCACGTACACTCACACACACACTCACCAGCTCACGTACACTCACACACACACCCTCAACAACTCTTTTACACACACACACACCCTCACTAACTCGCGTACACTCGCACACACACCCTCACCAACTCGCGTACACTCACACACACCCTCTCCCACTCCCGTACATTCACACAAACACCATTGCCACATCACGTACACATACACACACCCTCACCAACTCGCGTACACTCACACAAACACGCTCAACTACTCTTTTACACACACACACACCATCACTAACTCGCGTACACTCGCACACACACCCTCACCAACTCACGTACACTCACACACACCCTCTGCAACTCCCGTACACTCACACAAACATCCTCGCCAACTCACGTACACTCACACTCACCAACTCGCGTTCCCTTATGCACACCCTCACCAATTCACGTACACTCACTCACACAACCTCACCAACTCACGTACACTCACACACACGCCCTCACCAACTCACTTACACACACACTCACCAACCCGCGTACACTCACACACCCTCACCAACTCACGTACCCTCACACACACCCTCACACTCTCGCGTACAGTCACACACACACCCTCACCAACTCACGTATACTTAAACACACCCTCACCAACTCGCGCACACGAACACACACACCCTCACCAACACGTACGCTCACACACACACCAACTCACGTACACTCACACACACACACCCTCACCAACTCACGTACACTCACGCACACAACCTCACCAACTCACGTACACTCACATACACACTCTCACCAACGCGCGTACACTCTCACACTACCTCAAAAACTCACATACACTCACACGCGCTCCCTGACCAAATCGCATACACTTATGCACACCCTCACCAACTCACGTACACTGACTCACAACCCCTCACCAACTCACGTACACTCACACAAACACCCTCACCAACTCGCTTACACTCACACACACGCCCTCACCAACACGTACACTCACACCCACCTTCACCAACTCACGCACGCTCACACACACACCCTCACCAACTCGCGTACACTCACACACACACACCCTCACCAACGCACGTACACACACACACCCTCACCAGCTCACGTACCCTCACGCACACTCCCTCACCAATTCACATGCACTTACACACACCCTCACCAACTCACGTATACCCACACACACCCTCACCAACATGCGTACACTCACACACACCCTCACCAACTCACGTACACTCACACATACACTCACCAACTCGCGTACACTCACACACCCTCACCAACTCACGTACCCCCTCACACCCTCACCAACTCAAGTCCCCTCACACACACCCTCGCACATTTGCGTACACTCACACATACCCTCACCAACTCGGGTACATTCACACACACACTCTCACCAACTCACGTACACTCATACACACACCCTCACCAACTCACGTACACTCACACACACTCACCAGCTCACGTACACTCACACACACCCTCTCCCACTCCCGTACATTCACGCAAACACCATTGCCAACTCACGTACACATACACACACCCTCACCAACTCGCATACACTCACACAAACACGCTCAACAACTCTTTTACACACACACACACCCTCACTAACTCGCGTACACTCGCACACACACCCTCACCAACTCGCGTACACTCACACACACCCTCTGCAACTCCCGTACACTCACACAAACATCCTCGCCAACTCACCTCCACTCACACTCACCAACTCGCGTTCCCTTATGCACACCCTCACCAACTCACGTACACTCACTCACACAACCTCACCAACTCACGTACACTCACACACACGCCCTCACCAACTCACTTACACACACACTCACCAACCCGCGTACACTCACACACCCTCACCAACTCACATACCCTCACACACCCTCACCAACTCACGTACCCTCACACACACCCTCACACTCTCGCGTACACTCACACACACACCCTCACCAACTCACGTATACTTAAACACACCCTCACCAACTCGCGCACACGAACACACACACCCTCACCAACACGTACGCTCACACACACACCAACTCACGTACACTCACACACACACACCCTCACCAACTCACGTACACTCACGCACACAACCTCACCAACTCACGTACACTCACATACACACTCTCACCAACGCGCGTACACTCACACACTACCTCAAAAACTCACGTACACTCACACGCGCTCCCTGACCAAATCGCATACACTTATGCACACCCTCACCAACTCACGTACACTGACTCACACACCCTCACCAACTCACGTACACTCACACAAACACCCTCACCAACTCGCTTACACTCACACACACGCCCTCACCAACACACGTACACTCACACCCACCTTCACCAACTCATGCACACTCACACACACACCCTCACCAACTCGCGTACACTCACACACACACACCCTCACCAACGCACGTACACACACACACACCCTCACCAGCTCACGTACCCTCACGCACACTCCCTCACCAACTCACATGCACTTACACACACCCTCACCAACTCACGTACACCCACACACACCCTCACCAACATGGGTACACTCACACACACCCTCACCAACTCACGTACACTCACACACACACCCTCAACACATCACGTACACTCACACACACACCCTCACCAACTCACGTACACTCACACAAACACACTCAACAACTCACGTACACTCACACACACACTCACCAACTCACGTACACTTATGCACACCCTCACCAACTCACGTACACTCACTCACACAACCTCACCAACTCACGTCCACTCACACGCACACCCTCACCAACTCACGTACACTCTCACACATACACTCACCATCTCGCTTACACTCACACACCCTCACCAACTCACGTGCCCTCACACACACCCTCACACACTCGCGTACATTCACACACACACCCTCACCAACTCACGTACACTTACACACACCCTCACCAACTCGCGTACACTCGCACACACCCTCACACAATCGCGTACACTCACACACTCACCCTCACCAACTCACGTACACTTAAACACACCCTCACCAACTCGTGCACACGAATGCACACACCCTCACCAACTCACGTATGCTCACACACACACCAACTCACGGACACTCACACACACATACCCTCACCAACTCGCGTACACTCACGCACACACCCTGACCAACGCACGTACACACACACCCTCACCAGCTCACATACCATCACGCACACTCCCTCACCAACTCACATACACTTACACACACCCTCACCAACATGCGTACACTCACACACACCCTCACCAACTCACGTACACTCACACACACACCCTCACCAACTCGCGTACACTCACACAAACACACTCTCAACAACTCACGTACACTGACACACACACACTCAACTACTCGGGTACACTTAGGCACACCCTCGCCAACTCACGTACACTCACTCACACAACCTCACCAATTCACGTACACTCACACATACACCCTCACCAACTCACGTACACTCTCACACACACACTCACCAACTCGCGTACACCCACACACCCTCACCAACTCACGTACCCTCACACAACCTCACCAACAAACGTACCCTCACACACACCTTCACACACTCGCGTACATTCACACACACACCCTCACCAACTCACGTAAACGTAGACACACCCTCACCAACTCCCGTACACACACACACACACACACAATCGCGTACACTCACACACACACCCTCACCAACTCACGCACACTTAAACACACCCTCACCAACTCGCGCACACGAACACACACACCCTCACCAACTCACGTATGCTCACACACACACCAACTCACGGACACTCACACACACACACACACCCTCACCAACGCACGTACAAACACACCCTCACCTGCTCACGTACCCTCACGCACACTCCCTCACCAACTCACATACACTTACACACACCCTCACCAACTCACTTACACCCACACACACCCTCAGCAACATGCGTCCACTCACACACACACACCCTCACCAACTCACGTACACTCACACACACACCCTCAACACATCACGTACACTCACACACACACCCTCACCAACTCGCGTACACTCACACAAAGACCCTCAACAACTCACGTACACTGACACACACACACTCAACAACTCGGGTACACTTATGCACTCCCTCACCAACTCACGTGCACTCACTCACACAACCTCACCAACTCACGTACACTCACACGTACACCCTCACCAATTCATGTACACTATCACACACACACTCACCAACTCGCGTACACCCACATACCCTCACCAACTCACGTACCCTCACACACCCTCACCAACACACGTACCCTCACACACACCCTCACACACTCGCGTACATTCACACACACACACTCACCAACTCACGTACACTTACACACACCCTCACCAACTCGCGTACACTGACACACACCCTCACACAATCGCGTACACTCACACACACACCCTCACCAACTCACGTACACTTAAACACACCCTCACCAACTCGCGCACACGAACGCACACACCCTCACCAACTCACGTATGCTCACACACACACCAACTCACGGACACTCATACACACATACCCTCACCAACTCGCGTACACTCACGCACACAACCTCACCAATTCACGTATGCTCACACACACACCATCTCACGGACACTCACACACACATACCCTCACCAACTCGCGTATACTCACGCACACAACCTCACCAACTCACGTACACTCACACACACTCTCTCACCAACGCGCGTACACTCACTCACAACCTCACCAACTCACGTACCCTCACACACACTCCCTCACCAACTCGCATTCACTTATGCACACCCTCACCAACTCACGTACACTGACACACACACCCTCACCAACTCACGTACACTCACACAAACACCCTCACCAACTCGCTTACACTCACACACAAACCCACACCAACTCACGTACACTCACACCCACCCTCAACAACTCACGCACACTCACACACACACCCTCACCAACTCGCGTACACTCACACACACACACCCTCACGAACGGACGTACACACACACCCTCACCAGCTCACGTACACTCACGCACACTCCCTCACCAACTCACATACATTTACACACACCCTCAGCAAATCACGTACACCCACACACACCCTCACCAACATGCGTACACTCACACACACACCGTCACCAACTCACGTACACTCACACACACACCCTCACCAACTCGCGTACACTCACACAGAACCTCCCCAACTTGCGTACTCTAACACACACACTCACCAACTCACGTACATTCATAAACACACCCTCTCCAAATTGAGTACACTCACACACACACCCTTACCAACTCACGTAAACTCACACACACCCTCACCAACTCAAGTACACTCGCACACACACCCTCACCAACTCGCGTACACTCACACAAACACCCTCAGCAACTCACGTACACTGACATACACACTCACCAACTCGCGTACACTTATGCACACCCTCACCAACTCACGTACACTCACTCACACAACCTCACCAAACCATGTACACTCACACGCACACCCTCACCAACTCACGTACACTCAGACACGCACTCAACAACTCGCGTACTCTCACACACCCTCACCAACTCACATACACTCACACACCCGCCCCAACTCACGTACACTCACACACTCGCGTACATTCACACACACACCCTCACCAACTCACGTACACTTACACACAACCTCACCAACTCGCGTACACTCACACACACCCTCACACAATCGCGTACACTCACACACACACACACTCACCAACTCACGTACACTTACACACACCCTACCAACTCGCGCACACGAACACACACACCCTCACCAACTCACATATGCTCACACACACACCAACTCACGGACACTCAAACACACATACCCTCACCAACTCGCGTACACTCACGCACACAACTTCACCAACTCACGTAAACTCACGTACTCTCTCTCACCAACGCGCATACACTCACTCACAACCTCACCAACACACGTACCGTCACACACAGTCCCTCACCAACTCGCGTAAACTTATGCACACCCTCAACAACTCACGTACACTCACTCATACAACCTCACCAACTCACGTACACTCACGCACACACCCTCACCAACTCACGTACACTCACACACACACTCACCAACTCGCGTACACTCACACACCCTCACCAAATCACGTACCCCCTCACACCCTCACCAACTCAAGTCCCCTCACACACACCCTCACACACTCACGTTCACTCACACACACACCCTCACCAACTCACGTATACTTAAACACAGCCTCACCAACTTGCGCACACGAACACACACAGCCTCACCAACTCACGTACGCTCACACACACACTAACTCATGTACACTCACACACACCCTCACCAACTCACGTACACTCACGCACACAACTTCACCAACTCACGTACACTCACAAACACACTCTCACCAACACGCGTACACTCACTCACAACCTCACCAACTCACGTACCCTCACAGACACTCCCTCACCAACTCGCGTACACTGATGCACACGCTCACCAACTCACGTACCCTGACTCACACACCCTCACCAACTCACGTACAATCACACCCACCCTCACCAACTCACGCACACTCACACACACCCTCACCAACTCGCGTACACTCAGACACACACACCCTCACCAAGGCACGTACACACACACCCTCACCAGCTCACGTACACTCACGCACACTCCCTCACCAAATCACATAGACTTACACACACCCTCACCAACTCATGTACCCCCTCACACCCTCACCAACTCAAGTCCCCTCACACACACCCTCACACAATCGCGTACACTCACACATTACCTCACCAACTCGGGTACATTCACACACACACTCTCACCAACTCACGTACACTCATACACACACCCTCACCAACTCAAGTACAGTCACACACACTCACCAGCTCATGTACACTCACACACACACCCTCAACAACTCTTTTACACACACACACACACTCACAAACTCGCGTACACACGCACACACACCCTCACCAACTCGCGTACACTCACACACAACCTCTCCCACTCCCGTACATTCACACAAACACCATTGCCAACTCACGTACACATACACACACCCTCACCAACTCACGTACACTCACTCACACAACCTCACCAACTCACGTACACTCACACACACGCCCTCACCAACTCGCTTACACTCACACACAAACCCACACCAACTCACGTACACTCACACCCACCCTCAACAACTCACGCACACTCACACACACACCCTCACCAACTCGCGTACACTCACACACACACACCCTCACGAACGGACGTACACACACACCCTCACCAGCTCACGTACACTCACGCACACTCCCTCACCAACTCACATACATTTACACACACCCTCAGCAAATCACGTACACCCACACACACCCTCACCAACATGCGTACACTCACACACACACCGTCACCAACTCACGTACACTCACACACACACCCTCACCAACTCGCGTACACTCACACAGAACCTCCCCAACTTGCGTACTCTAACACACACACTCACCAACTCACGTACATTCATAAACACACCCTCTCCAAATTGAGTACACTCACACACACACCCTTACCAACTCACGTAAACTCACACACACCCTCACCAACTCAAGTACACTCGCACACACACCCTCACCAACTCGCGTACACTCACACAAACACCCTCAGCAACTCACGTACACTGACATACACACTCACCAACTCGCGTACACTTATGCACACCCTCACCAACTCACGTACACTCACTCACACAACCTCACCAAACCATGTACACTCACACGCACACCCTCACCAACTCACGTACACTCAGACACGCACTCAACAACTCGCGTACTCTCACACACCCTCACCAACTCACATACACTCACACACCCGCCCCAACTCACGTACACTCACACACTCGCGTACATTCACACACACACCCTCACCAACTCACGTACACTTACACACAACATCACCAACTCGCGTACACTCACACACACCCTCACACAATCGCGTACACTCACACACACACACTCACCAACTCACGTACACTTACACACACCCTACCAACTCGCGCACACGAACACACACGCCCTCACCAACTCACATATGCTCACACACACACCAACTCACGGACACTCAAACACACATACCCTCACCAACTCGCGTACACTCACGCACACAACTTCACCAACTCACGTAAACTCACATACTCTCTCTCACCAACGCGCATACACTCACTCACAACCTCACCAACACACGTACCGTCACACACAGTCCCTCACCAACTCGCGTAAACTTATGCACACCCTCAACAACTCACGTACACTCACTCACACAACCTCACCAACTCACGTACACTCACGCATACACCCTCACCAACTCACGTACACTCACACACACACTCACCAACTCGCGTACACTCACACACCCTCACCAAATCACGTACCCCCTCACACCCTCACCAACTCAAGTCCCCTCACACACACCCTCACACACTCACGTTCACTCACACACACACCCTCACCAACTCACGTATACTTAAACACAGCCTCACCAACTTGCGCACACGAACACACACAGCCTCACCAACTCACGTACGCTCACACACACACTAACTCATGTACACTCACACACACCCTCACCAACTCACGTACACTCACGCACACAACTTCACCAACTCACGTACACTCACAAACACACTCTCACCAACACGCGTACACTCACTCACAACCTCACCAACTCACGTACCCTCACAGACACTCCCTCACCAACTCGCGTACACTGATGCACACGCTCACCAACTCACGTACCCTGACTCACACACCCTCACCAACTCACGTACAATCACACCCACCCTCACCAACTCACGCACACTCACACACACCCTCACCAACTCGCGTACACTCAGACACACACACCCTCACCAAGGCACGTACACACACACCCTCACCAGCTCACGTACACTCACGCACACTCCCTCACCAAATCACAGAGACTTACACACACCCTCACCAACTCACGTACCCCCTCACACCCTCACCAACTCAAGTCCCCTCACACACACCCTCACACAATCGCGTACACTCACACATTACCTCACCAACTCGGGTACATTCACACACACACTCTCACCAACTCACGTACACTCATATACACACCCTCACCAACTCAAGTACAGTCACACACACACTCACCAGCTCATGTACACTCACACACACCCTCAACAACTCTTTTACACACACACACACACTCACAAACTCGCGTACACTCGCACACACACCCTCACCAACTCGCGTACACTCACACACAACCTCTCCCACTCCCGTACATTCACACAAACACCATTGCCAACTCACGTACACATACACACACCCTCACCAACTCACGTACACTCACTCACACAACCTCACCAACTCACGTACACTCACACACACGCCCTCACCAACTCACTTACACACACACTCACCAACCCGCGTACACTCACACACCTTCACCAACTCACATACCCTCACACACCCTCACCAACTCATGTACCCTCACACACACCCTCACACTCTCGCGTACACTCACACACACACCCTCACCAACTCACGTATACTTAAACACACCCTCACCAACTCGCGCACATGAACACAGACACCCTCACCAACTCACGTACGCTCACACACACACCAACTCACGTGCACTCACACGCACACACCCTCACCAACTCACGTACACTCACGCACACAACCTCACCAACTCACGTACACTCACATACACACTCTCACCAACGCGCGTACACTCACACACTACCTCAAAAACTCACGTACACTCACACGCGCTCCCTGACCAAATCGCATACACTTATGCACACCCTCATCAACTCACGTACACTGACTCACACACCCTCACCAACTCACGTACACTCACACAAACACCCTCACCAACTCGCTTACACTCACACACACGCCATCACCAACACACGTACACTCACACCCACCTTCACCAACTCACGCACACTCACACACACACCCTCACCAACTCGCGTACACTCACACACACACACCCTCACCAACGCACGTACACACACACACCCTCACCTGCTCACGTACCCTCACGCACACTCCCTCACCAACTCACATGCACTTACACACACCCTCACCAACTCACGTACACCCACACACACCCTCACCAACATGCGTACACTCACACACACCCTCACCAACTCACGTACACTCACACACACACCCTCAACACATCACGTACACTCACACACACACTTTCACCAACTCGCGTAAACTCACACAAACACACTCAACAACTCACGTACACTCACACACACACTCACCAACTCGCGTACACTTATGCACACCCTCACCAAGTCACGTACACTCACTCACACAACCTCACCAACTCACGTACACTCACACGCACACCCTCACCAACTCACGTACACTCTCACACACACACTCACCATCTCGCGTACACTCACACACCCTCACCAACTCACGTACCCTCACACACCCTCACCAACTCACGTATCCTCACACACACCCTCTCACACTCGCGTACATTCACACACACACCCTCACCAACTCACGTACACTTACACCCACCCTCACCAACTCGCGTACACTCGCACACACCCTCACACAATCGCGTACACTCACACACACACCCTCACCAACTCACGTAAACTTAAACACACCCTCACCAACTCGTGCATACGAACGCACACAGCCTCACCAACTCACGTATGCTCACACACACACCAACTCACGGACACTCACACACACATACCCTCACCAACTCGCGTACATTCACGCGCACACACTCACCAACTCACGTATGCTCACACACACACCAACTCACAGACACTCACACACACACACCCTCACCAACGCACGTACACACACACACCCTCACCAGCTCACGTACCATCACGCACAATCCCTCACCAACTCACATACACTTACACACACCCTCACCAACTCACTTACACCCACACACACCCTCACCAACATGCGTACACTCACACACACCCTCACCAACTCACGTACACTCACACACACACCCTCACCAACTCGCGTACACTCACACAAACACACTCTCAACAACTCACGTACACTGACACACACACACTCAAGAACTCGGGTACACTTATGCACACCCTCACCAACTCACGTACACTCACTCACACAACCTCACCAACTCACGTACACTCACACGTATACCCTCACCAACTCACGTACACTCACACGTACACCCTCACCAACTCACGTACACTCTCACACACACACTCACCAACTCGCGTACACCCACACACCCTCACCAACTCACGTACCCTCACACAACCTCACCAACACACGTACCCTCACACACACCTTCACACACTTGCGTACATTCACACACACACCCTCACCAACTCACGTAAACTTACACACACCCTCACCATCTCGCGTACACTCACACACACCCACACACAATCGCGTACACTCACACACACACCCTCACCAACTCACGTACACTTAAACACACCCTCACCAACTCGCGCACACGAACACACACACCCTCACCAACTCACGTATGCTCACACACACACCAACTCACGGACACTCACACACACACACACACCCTCACCAACGCACGTACACACACACCCTCACCAGCTCACGTACCCTCACGCACACTCCCTCACCAACTCACATACACTTACACACACCCTCACCAACTCACTGACACCCACACACACCCTCAGCAACATGCGTCCACTCACTCACACCCTCACCAACACACGTAAACTCACATACTCTCTCTCACCAACGCGCATACACTCACTCACAACCTCACCAACACACGTACCGTCACACACACTCCCTCACCAACTCGCGTAAACTTATGCACACCCTCAACAACTCACGTACACTCACTCACACAACCTCACCAACTCACGTATACTCACACACACACCCTCACCAACTCACGTACACTCACACACACACTCACCAACTCGCGTACACTCACACACCCTCACCAACTCACGTACCCCCTCACACCCTCACCAACTCAAGTCCCCTCACACACACCCTCACACAATCGCGTACACTCACACATACCCTCACCAACTCGGGTCCATTCACACACACACTCTCACCAACTCATGTACACTCATACACACACCCTCACCAACTCACGTACACTCACACACACACTCACCAGCTCACGTACACTCACACACACACCCTCAACAACTCTTTTACACACACACACACACCCTCACTAACTCGCGTACACTCGCACACACACCCTCACCAACTCGCGTACACTCACACACACCCTCTCCCACTCCCGTACATTCACACAAACACCATTGCCAACTCACGTGCACATACACACACCCTCACCAACTCGCGTACACTCACACAGACACGCTCAACAACTCTTTTACACACACATACACCCTCACTAACTCGCGTACACTCGCACACACACCCTCACCAACTCGCGTACACTCACACACACCCTCTGCAACTCCCGTACACTCACACAAACATCCTCGCCAACTCACGTACACTCACACTCACCAACTCGCGTTCCCTTATGCACACCCTCACCAACTCACGTACACTCACTCACACAACCTCACCAACTCACGTACACTCACACACACGCCCTCACCAACTCACTTACACACACACTCACCAACCCGCGTACACTCACACACCCTCACCAACTCACATACCCTCACACACCCTCACCAACTCACGTACCCTCACACACACCCTCACACTCTCGCGTACACTCACACACACACCCTCACCAACTCACGTATACTTAAACACACCCTCACCAACTCGCGCACACGAACACACACACCCTCACCAACTCACGTACACTGACTCACACACCCTCACCAACTCACGTACACTCACACAGACACCCTCACCAACTCGCTTACACTCACACACACGCCCTCACCAACACACGTACACTCACACCCACCTTCACCAACTCACGCACACTCACACACACACCCTCACCAACTCGCGTACACTCACACACACACACCCTCACCAACGCACGTACACACCCACACCCTCACCTGCTCACGTACCCTCACGCACACTCCCTCACCAACTCACATGCACTTACACACACCCTCACCAACTCACGTACACCCACACACACCCTCACCAACATGCGTACACTCACACACACCCTCACCAACTCACGTACACTCACACACACACCCTCAACACATCACGTACACTCACACACACACCCTCACCAACTCGCGTACACTCACACAAACACACTCAACAACTCACGTACACTCACACACACCCTCACCAACTCACGTACACTCACTCACACAACCTCACCAACTCACGTACACTCACACGCACACCCTGACCAACTCACGTACACTCTCACACACACACTCACCATCTCGCGTACACTCACACACCCTCACCAACTCACGTACCCTCACACACCCTCACCAACTCACGTACCCTCACACACACCCTCTCACACTCGCGTACATTCACACACACACCCTCACCAACTCACGTACACTTACACCCACCCTCACCAACTCGCGTACACTCGCACACACCCTCACACAATCGCGTACACTCACACACACACCCTCACCAACTCACGTAAACTTAAACACACCCTCACCAACTCGTGCATACGAACGCACACAGCCTCACCAACTCACGTATGCTCACACACACCAACTCACGGACACTCACACACACATACCCTCACCAACTCGGGTACATTCACGCGCACACCCTCACCAACTCACGTATGCTCACATACACACCAACTCACAGACACTCACACACACACACCCTCACCAACGCACGTACACACACACACCCTCACCAGCTCACGTACCATCACGCACAATCCCTCACCAACTCAAATACACTTACACACACCCTCACCAACTCACTTACACCCACACACACCCTCACCAACATGCGTACACTCACACACACCCTCACCAACTCACGTACACTCACACACACACCCTCACCAACTCGCGTACACTCACACAAACACACTCTCAACAACTCACGTACACTGACACACACACACTCAACAACTCGGGTACACTTATGCACCCCCTCACCAACTCACGTACACTCACTCACACAACCTCACCAACTCACGTACACTCACACGTACACCCTCACCAACTCACGTACACTCACACGTACACCCTCACCAACTCACGTACACTCTCACACACACACTCACCAACTCGCGTACACCCACACACCCTCACCAACTCACGTACCCTCACACAACCTCACCAACACACGTACCCTCACACACACCTTCACACACTTGCGTACATTCACACACACACCCTCACCAACTCACGTAAACTTACACACACCCTCACCAACTCGCGTACACTCACACACACCCACACACAATCGCGTACACTCACACACACACCCTCACCAACTCACGTACACTTAAACACACCCTCACCAACTCGCGCACACGAACACACACACCTTCACCAACTCACGTATGCTCACACACACACCAACTCACGGACACTCACACACACACACACACCCTCATCAACGCACGTACACACACACCCTCACCAGCTCACGTACCCTCACGCACACTCACTCACCAACTCACATACACTTACACACACCCTCACCAACTCACTTACACCCACACACACCCTCAGCAACATGCGTCCACTCACTCACACCCTCACCAACTCACGTAAACTCACAACCTCTCTCTCACCAACGCGCATACACTCACTCACAACCTCACCAACACACGTACCGTCACACACACTCCCTCACCAACTCGCGTAAACTTATGCACACCCTCAACAACTCACGTACACTCACTCACACAACCTCACCAACTCAGGTACACTCACACACACACCCTCACCAACTCACGTACACTCACACACACACTCACCAACTCGCGTACACTCACACACCCTCACCAACTCACGTACCCCCTCACACCCTCACCAACTCAAGTCCCCTCACACACACCCTCACACAATCGCGTACACTCACACATACCCTCACCAACTCGGGTCCATTCACACACACACTCTCACCAACTCATGTACACTCATAAACACACCCTCACCAACTCACGTACACTCACACACACACTCACCAGCTCACGTACACTCACACACACACCCTCAACAACTCTTTTACACACACACACACACCCTCACTAACTCGCGTACACTCGCACACACACCCTCACCAACTCGCGTACACTCACACACACCCTCTCCCACTCCCGTACATTCACACAAACAACATTGCCAACTCACGTGCACATACACACACCCTCACCAACTCGCGTACACTCACACAAACACGCTCAACAACTCTTTTACACACACACACACACCCTCACTAACTCGCGTACACTCGCACACACACCCTCACCAACTCGCGTACACTCACACACACCCTCTGCAACTCCCGTACACTCACACGAACATCCTCGCCAACTCACGTACACTCACACTCACCAACTCGCGTTCCCTTATGCACACCCTCACCAACTCACGTACACTCACTCACACAACCTCACCAACTCACGTACACTCACACACACGCCCTCACCAACTCACTTACACACACACTCACCAACCCGCGTACACTCACACACCCTCACCAACTCACATACCCTCACACACCCTCACCAACTCACGTACCCTCACACACACCCTCACACTCTCGCGTACACTCACACACACACCCTCACCAACTCACGTATACTTAAACACACCCTCACCAACTCGCGCACACGAACACACACACCCTCACCAACTCACGTACACTGACTCACACACCCTCACCAACTCACGTACACTCACACAGACACCCTCACCAACTCGCTTACACTCACACACACGCCCTCACCAACACACGTACACTCACACCCACCTTCACCAACTCACGCACACTCACACACACACCCTCACCAACTCGCGTACACTCACACACACACACCCTCACCAACGCACGTACACACCCACACCCTCACCTGCTCACGTACCCTCACGCACACTCCCTCACCAACTCACATGCACTTACACACACCCTCACCAACTCACGTACACCCACACACACCCTCACCAACATGCGTACACTCACACACACCCTCACCAACTCACGTACACTCACACACACACCCTCAACACATCACGTACACTCACTCACACAACCTCACCAACTCACGTACACTCACACGCACACCCTCACCAACTCACGTACACTCTCACACACACACTCACCATCTCGCGTACACTCACACACCCTCACCAACTCACGTACCCTCACACACCCTCACCAACTCACGTACCCTCACACACACCCTCTCACACTCGCGTACATTCACACACACACCCTCACCAACTCACGTACACTTACACCCACCCTCACCAACTCGCGTACACTCGCACACACCCTCACACAATCGCGTACACTCACACACACACCCTCACCAACTCACGTAAACTTAAACACACCCTCACCAACTCGTGCATACGAACGCACACAGCCTCACCAACTCACGTATGCTCACACACACACCAACTCACGGACACTCACACACACATACCCTCACCAACTCGGGTACATTCACGCGCACACCCTCACCAACTCACGTATGCTCACATACACACCAACTCACAGACACTCACACACACACACCCTCACCAACGCACGTACACACACACACCCTCACCAGCTCACGTACCATCACGCACAATCCCTCACCAACTCAAATACACTTACACACACCCTCACCAACTCACTTACACCCACACACACCCTCACCAACATGCGTACACTCACACACACCCTCACCAACTCACGTACACTCACACACACACCCTCACCAACTCGCGTACACTCACACAAACACACTCTCAACAACTCACGTACACTGACACACACACACTCAACAACTCGGGTACACTTATGCACACCCTCACCAACTCACGTACACTCACTCACACAACCTCACCAACTCACGTACACTCACACGTACACCCTCACCAACTCACGTACACTCACACGTACACCCTCACCAACTCACGTACACTCTCACACACACACTCACCAACTCGCGTACACCCACACACCCTCACCAACTCACGTACCCTCACACAACCTCACCAACACACGTACCCTCACACACACCTTCACACACTTGCGTACATTCACACACACACCCTCACCAACTCACGTAAACTTACACACACCCTCACCAACTCGCGTACACTCACACACACCCACACACAATCGCGTACACTCACACACACACCCTCACCAACTCACGTACACTTAAACACACCCTCACCAACTCGCGCACACGAACACACACACCTTCACCAACTCACGTATGCTCACACACACACCAACTCACGGACACTCACACACACACACACACCCTCACCAACGCACGTACACACACACCCTCACCAGCTCACGTACCCTCACGCACACTCACTCACCAACTCACATACACTTACACACACCCTCACCAACTCACTTACACCCACACACACCCTCAGCAACATGCGTCCACTCACTCACACCCTCACCAACTCACGTAAACTCACATCCTCTCTCTCACCAACGCGCATACACTCACTCACAACCTCACCAACACACGTACCGTCACACACACTCCCTCACCAACTCGCGTAAACTTATGCACACCCTCAACAACTCACGTACACTCACTCACACAACCTCACCAACTCAGGTACACTCACACACACACCCTCACCAACTCACGTACACTCACACACACACTCACCAACTCGCGTACACTCACACACCCTCACCAACTCACGTACCCCCTCACACCCTCACCAACTCAAGTCCCCTCACACACACCCTCACACAATCGCGTACACTCACACATACCCTCACCAACTCGGGTCCATTCACACACACACTCTCACCAACTCATGTACACTCATAAACACACCCTCACCAACTCACGTACACTCACACACACACTCACCAGCTCACGTACACTCACACACACACCCTCAACAACTCTTTTACACACACACACACACCCTCACTAACTCGCGTACACTCGCACACACACCCTCACCAACTCGCGTACACTGACACACACCCTCTCCCACTCCCGTACATTCACACAAACAACATTGCCAACTCACGTGCACATACACACACCCTCACCAACTCGCGTACACTCACACAAACACGCTCAACAACTCTTTTACACACACACACACACCCTCACTAACTCGCGTACACTCGCACACACACCCTCACCAACTCGCGTACACTCACACACACCCTCTGCAACTCCCGTACACTCACACGAACATCCTCGCCAACTCACGTACACTCACACTCACCAACTCGCGTTCCCTTATGCACACCCTCACCAACTCACGTACACTCACTCACACAACCTCACCAACTCACGTACACTCACACACACGCCCTCACCAACTCACTTACACACACACTCACCAACCCGCGTACACTCACACACCCTCACCAACTCACATACCCTCACACACCCTCACCAACTCACGTACCCTCACACACACCCTCACACTCTCGCGTACACTCACACACACACCCTCACCAACTCACGTATACTTAAACACACCCTCACCAACTCGCGCACACGAACACACACACCCTCACCAACTCACGTACGCTCACACACACACCAACTCACGTCCACTCACACGCACACACCCTCACCAACTCACGTACACTCACGCACACAACCTCACCAACTCACGTACACTCACATGCACACTCTCACCAACGCGCGTACACTCACACACTACCTCAAAAACTCACGTACACTCACACGCGCTCCCTGACCAAATCGCATACACTTATGCACACCCTCACCAACTCACGTACACTGACTCACACACCCTCACCAACTCACGTACACTCACACGAACACCCTCACCAAATCGCTTACACTCACACACACAGACCCTCACCAACTCGCGTACACTCACGCACACAGCCTCACCAACTCACGTATGCTCACACACACCATCTCACGGACACTCACACACACATACCCTCACCAACTCGCGTACACTCACGCACATAACCTCACCAACTCACGTACACTCACACACTCTCTCTCACAAACGCGCGTGCACTCACTCACAACCTCACCAACTCACGTACCCTCACACACACTCCCTCACCAACTCGCATACACCTATGCACACCCTCACCAACTCACGTACACTGACTCACACACCCTCACCAACTCACGTACACTCACACAAACACCCTCACCAACACGCTTCCACTCACACACACACCCTCACCATCTCACGTACACTCAAACCCACCCTCAACAACTCACGCACACTCACACACACACCCTCACCAACTTGCGCACACTCACACACACCCTCACCAACGCACGTACACACACACCCTCACCAGCTCACGTACACTCACGCACACTCCCTCACCAACTCACATACACTTACACACACCCTCACCAACTCATGTACACTCACACACACCCTCACCAACTTGCGTACAGTCACACATACCCTCACCAACTCACGTACACTCACCCACACACCCTCACCAACTCACGTACACTCTCACACACACCCTCACCAACTCGCGTACACTCACACAGAACCTCCCCAACTTGCGTACTCTAACACACACGCTCGCCAACTCACGTACATTCATAAACACACCCTCTCCAAATTGAGTACACTCACACACACACCCTCACCAACTCACGTACACTCACACACACCCTCACCAACTCAAGTACACTCGCACACACACCCTCACCAAATCGCGTACACTCACACAAACACCCTCAACAACTCACGTACACTGACACACACACTCACCAACTCGCGTACACTTATGCACACCCTCACCAACTCACGCACACTCACTTCCACAACCTCACCAACTCACATACACTCACACACACACCCTCACCAACTCACGTACACTAACACACACACTCTCCAACTCGCGTACACTCACACACCCTCACCAACTCACGTACCCTCACACACCCTCACCAACTCACGTACACTCTCACACACACCCTCACCAACTCGCGTACACTCACACAAAACCTCCCCAACTTGCGTACTCTAACACACACGCTCACCAACTCACGTACATTCATAAACACACCCTCTCCAAATTGAGTACACTCACACACACACCCTCACCAACTCACGTACACTCACACACACCCTCACCAACTCACATACCCTCACACACCCTCACCAACTCACGTACCCTCACACACACCCTCACACACTCGCGTACACTCACACACACACCCTCACCAACTCACGTATACTTAAACACACACACACCAACTCACGTACACTCGCACACACACACCCTCACCAACTCGTGTACACTCACGCACACAATCTCACCAACTCACGTACACTCACACACACTCTCACCAACTCACGTACACTCACACACACCCTCACCAACTCAAGTACACTCGCACACACACCCTCACCAACTCGCGTACACTCACACAAACACCCTCAACAACTCGCGTACACTGACACACACACTCACCATCTCGCGAACACTTATGCACACCCTCACCAACTCACGTACACTCACTTCCACAACCTCACCAACTCACGTACACTCACACACACACCCTCACCAACTCACGTACACTAACACACACACTCTCCAACTCGTGTACACTCACAAACGCTCACCAACTCACGTACCCTCACACACCCTCACCAACTCAATCCCCTCACACACACCCTCACACAGTCGCGTACACTCACACACACACCCTCAACAACTCACATGCACTTACACACACCCTCACCAACTCACGTATCCTCACACACGCCCTCACACAATCGCGTAGACTCACACATACCCTCACCAACTAGGGTACAATCACACACACACTCTCACCAACTCACGTACACTCATAAACACACCCTCACCAACTCACGTACACTCACACACACCCTCTCCAACTCACGTACACTCACACAAACACCCACGCCAACTCACGTGCACATACCCACACCCTCAACAACTCGCGTACACTCACACAGAACCTCCCCAACTTGCGTACACTAACACACACACACACCAACTGACGTACATTCATAAACAAACCCTCTCCAAATTGCGTACACTCACACACACTCCCTCACCAACTCACGTGCACTCACACACACCCTCACCAACTCGCGTACACTCACACACACACACCCTCACCAACGCACGTACACACACACCCTCACCAGCTCACGTACCCTCACGCACAATCCCTCACCAACTCACATACACTTATACACACCCTCACCAGCTCACGTACACCCACACACACCCTCACCAACATGCATACACTCACACAGAACCTCACCAACTTGCGTACACTAACACACACACACACCAAATGACGTACATTCATAAACAAACCCTCTCCAAATTGCGTACACTCACACAAACACCCTCAAAAACTCACGTACACTCACACACACACTCGCCAACTCGCATTCCCTTATGCACACCCTCAGCAACTCACGTACACTCACTCACACAACCTCACCAACTCACGTACACTCACACACACGCCCTCACCAACTCACGGACACTTGCACACACACTCACCAACCCGCGTACACTTACACACCCTCACCAACTCACATACCCTCACACACCCTCACCAACTCACGTACCCTCACACACACCCTCACACACTCGCGTACACTCACACACACACCCTCACCAACTCACGTATACATAAACATACACACACCAACTCACGGACACTCACACACACACACCCTCACCAAATCGCGTACACTCACGCACACAATCTCACCAACTCACGTACACTCACACACACTCTCACCAACTCACGTACACTCACACACACCCTCACCAACTCAAGTACACTCGCACACACACCCTCACCAACTCGCGTACACTCACACAAACACCCTCAACAAATCACGTACACTGACACACACACTCACCATCTCGCGTACACTTATGCACACCCTCACCAACTCACGTACACTCACTTCCACAACCTCACCAACTCACGTACACTCACACACACACCCTCACCAACTCACGTACACTAACACACACACTCTCCAACTCGTGTACACTCACACACCCTCACCAACTCACGTACCCTCACACACCCTCACCAACTCAAGTCCCCTCACACACACCCTCACACAGTCGCGTACACTCACACACACACCCTCAACAACTCACATGCACTTACACACACCCTCACCAACTCACGTATCCTCACACACGCCCTCACACAATCGCGTAGACTCACACATACCCTCACCAACTAGGGTACAATCACACACACACACTCTCAACAACTCACGTACACTCATAAACACACCCTCACCAACTCACGTACACTCACACACACCCTCTCCAACTCACGTACACTCACACAAACACCCTCGCCAACTCACGTGCACATACACACACCCTCAACAACTCGCGTACACTCACACAGAACCTCCCCAACTTGCGTACACTAACACACACACACACCAACTGACGTACATTCATAAACAAACCCTCTCCAAATTGCGTACACTCACACACACTCCCTCACCAACTCACGTACACTCACACACACCCTCACCAACTCACGTACACTCGCACACACACCCTCACCAACTCGCGTACACTCACACACACACACACCCTCACCAACGCACGTACACACACACCCTCACCAGCTCACGTACCCTCACGCACTATCCCTCACCAACTCACATACACTTATACACACCCTCACCAACTCACGTACACCCACACACACCCTCACCAACATGCATACACTCACACAGAACCTCACCAACTTGCGTACACTAACACACACACACACCAAATGACGTACATTCATAAACAAACCCTCTCCAAATTGCGTACACTCACACAAACACCCTCAAAAACTCACGTACACTCACACACACATTCGCCAACTCGCATTCCCTTATGCACACCCTCACCAACTCACGTACACTCACTCACACAACCTCACCAACTCACGTACACTCACACACACGCCCTCACCAACTCACGGACACTTACACACACACTCACCAACCCGCGTACACTTACACACCCTCACCAACTCACATACCCTCACACACCCTCACCAACTCACGTACCCTCACACACACCCTCACACACTCGCGTACACTCACACACACACCCTCACCAACTCACGTATACTTAAACACACACACACCAACTCACGTACACTCACACACACACACCCTCACCAACTCGCGTACACTCACGCACACAATCTCACCAACTCACGTACACTCACACACACTCTCACCAACGCGCGTACACTCACACACTACCTCACCAACTCACGTACACTCAGAGACGCTCCCTCACCAACTCGCATGCACTTATGCACACCCTCACCAACTCACGTACACTGACTCACGCACCCTCACCAACTCACGTACACTCACACGCACACCCTCACCAACTCGCGTACACTCTCACAAACACACTCACCATCTCACGTACACTCACACACCCTCACCAACTCACGTACCCTCACACAACCTCACCAACTCACGTACCCTCCCACACACCCTCACACAATCGCGCACACTCACACACACTCCCTCACCAACTCACGTCCACTTCAACACACCCTCACCAACTCGCGAACACGAACGCACACACCCTCACCAACTCACGTATGCTCACACACACCATCTCACGGACACTCACACACACATACCCTCACCAACTCAAGTACACTCACGCACACAACCTCACCAACTCACGTACACTCACACACACTCTCTCACCAACACGCGTACACTCACTCACAACCTCACCAACTCACGTACCCTCACACACACTCCCTCACCAACTCGCATACACACTTATGCACACCCTCACCAACTCACGTACACTGACTCACACACCCTCACCAACTCACGTACACTCACACAAACACCCTCACCAACTCGCTTTCACTCACACACACACCCTCACCATCTCACGTACACTCACACCCACCCTCAACAACTCACGCACACTCACACACACACACCCTCACCAACTTGCGTACACTCACACACACACACCCTCACCAACGCACGTACACACACACCCTCACCAGCTCACGTACACTCACGCACACTCCCTCACCAACTCACATACAATTACACACACCCTCACCAACTCATGTACACCCACACACACCCTCACAAACTTGCGTACACTCAGACACACCCTCACCAACTCACATACACTCACACACACACCCTCACCAACTCACGTGCACTCACACACACACCCTCACAAACTCGCGTACACTCACACAGAACGTCCCCAACTTGCGTTCTCTAACACACACACTCACCAACTCACGTACATTCATAAACACACCCTCTCCAAATTGAGTACACTCACACACAAACCGTCACCAACTCACGTACACTCACACACACCCTCACCAACTCACGTACACTCGCACACACACCCTCACCAACTCGCGTACACTCACACAAACACCCTCAACAAATCACGTACACTGACACACACACTCACCAACTCGCGTACACTTATGCACACCCTCACCAACTCACGTACACTCACTCACACAACCTCACCAACTCACGGACACTCACACACACACCCTCACCAACTCACGTACACTCACACACACTCACCAACTCGCGTACACTCACACACCCTCACCAACTCACGTGCCATCACACACCCTCACCAACTCATGTCCCCTCACACACACCCTCACACAGTCGCGTACACTCACACACACACCCTCAACAACTCACATGCAATTACACACACCCTCACCAACTCACGTATCCTCACACTCACCCTCACACAATCGCGTACACTCACACATTCCCTCACCAACTAGGGTACAATCACACACACACCCTCACCAACTCACGTATACTCACACACACCCTCTCCAACTCCCGTACACTCACACAAACACCCTCGCCAACTCATGTACACATACACACACCCTCACCAACTCGCGTACACTCACACAGAACCTCCCTAACTTGCGTGCACTAACACACACACACCAACTGACGTACATTCATAAACAAACCCTCTCCAAATTGCATACACTCACACACACACCCTCACCAACTCACGTACACTCACACACACCCTCACCAACTCACGTACACTCGCACACACACCCTCACCAACTCGCGTACACTCACACAAACACCCTCACCAACTCGCGTACACTCACACACACACACCCTCACCAACGCACGTACACACACACACCCTCACCAGCTCACGTACCCTCACACACACTCCTTCACCAACTCACATACACTTACACACACCCTCACCAACTCACGTACACCCACACACACCCTCACCAACATGCGTACACTCACACAAACACCCTCACCAACTCTCGTACACTCACACACACACCCTCAACAACTCACGTACACTCACGCACACTCACTCACCAACTCACATACACTTACACACACCCTCACCAACTCACGTACACCCACACAAACCCTCACCAACTCGCGTACACTCACACACACAGTCTCAACAAGTCAAGTACACTCACACACACCCTCACCAACTCACGTACAATCTCACACACACACACTCACCAACTCGCGTGCATTTCCACTCACACCCTCACCAACTCACGTACACTCACACACACACACCCTCACCAACTCACGTACACTCTTCACACACACACCCTCACCATCTCACGTACACTTGCACATACACCTTCATCAACTCACGAACACACACACACACCCTCACCAACTCACGTACACTCACACACACACTCCCTCACCAACTCACATACACTCGGACACACACCCTCAGAACTCACGTACACTCACACACACACCCACACCAACTCACGTACAGTCACACAGACATACCCTCACCAACTCACGTACACTCGCGCACGCACCCTCTCCAAATCACGTATACTCACACACACCCTCACCAACTCACGTACACACACACACACACACCAACTCACGTACACTCACACACACACACCCTCACCAACTCGCGTACACTCACACACACACCCTCACCATCACGCGTACCTCAACACCCACCCCCTCACCAACTCACGTACACTCACACACCCTCACCACCTCACGTACACTCACACACACACACCCTCACCAGCTCATGTACCCTCACACAGACACCCTCAACAACTCACGTACACTCATACACGCACCCTCACCAACTCACGTACACTCACACACAAACCCTCAACAACTCTTTACACACACACACACACCTTCACTAACTCGCGTACACTCGCACACACACCCTCACCAACCCGTTACACTCACACACACCCTCTCCAACCCCCGTACACTCACACAAACACCCTCACCAACTCACGTACACATACACACACCCGCACCAACTCACGTACACTCACACACACACACCTTCACTAACTCGCGTACACTCGCACACACACCCTCACCAACCCGTTACACTCAAACACACCCTCTCCAACCCCCGTACACACACACACACCCTCACCAACTCGCGTAGACTCATGCACACACCCTCACCAACTCACATACACTCACACACACATCCTCACCAACTCACGTACACTCACACACACCTTCACCAACTCGTGTACACTCACACACACATTCTCACCAACTCGCATACACTCACACACACCCTCACCAACTCACGTACATTCACACACACCCTCACCAACTCATGTACATTCACACAAACCTCCTCACCAATGCACGTACACTCACACACACACCCTCACCAACTCACGTACACTCACGCACACACTCACCAACTCACGTACACTCAGGCACACACCCTCACCAACTCGCATACACTCACACACACCTTCACCAACTCACGGACACACACACACACACCCCCTCACCAACTCGCGTTCACTCACACACACACACCCTTCCCAACTTGCGTACACTGACACACACCCTCACCAACTCGCGTCCGCTCACACACACACCCTCACCAATTCATGAACACTCATACACACCCCCAACATCTCGCGTGCACACCCACACACACACTCATCAACTCACGTACACTCACACACACACCCTCACCATCCCGCGTACCCTCACACACACTCCCTCACCAACTCACGTACACTCACACACACACCCTCACCAAATCACGTACACACACACTCAACAACTCCTGTACACTCACACACATACCCTGACCAACTCACGTACACTCACACACACCCTATCCAACTTGTGTACACTCACGCACATCCCTCACCAACTCACGGACACACACGCACACACCCTCACCAACTCACGTACACACACACACACACACACACACCCTCACCGACTCGCGTTCACTCACACACACACACCCTCAACAACTTGCGTACACTTACACACACCCTCGCCAACTCGCGTCCGCTCACACACAAACCCTCACCAATTCATGAACACTCACACACACCCCCAAAATCTCGCGTGCACACCCACACACACACTCATCAACTCACGTACACTCACACACACAACCTCAGCAACCCGCGGACACTCACACACACTCCCTCACCAACTGCCGTACACTCACACACACACACTCACCAACTCGCGTACACTCACACACACATCCTCACCAACTCACGTACACTCACACACACCCTCACAAACTGGCGTACACTCACACACACACACTCACCATCTTGCGTACACTCACACAAACCCTCACCAACTCACGTGCACTCACACACACCCTCACCAACTCACGCTCACTCACACACACACCCTCACCAACCCGCGTACACTCGCACACACACCCTCACCAACTCGCTTACAATCACAAGCACACCCTCACCAACTCACGTACACTCACAAACACACAAACCCTCACCAACTCACGTTAACTCACACACACAAACCCTCAACAACTCGCGTACACTAACACACACTCCCTCACCAACTCACGAACACTCACACACACACCCTCAACAACTCACGTACACACACACATACTCACAAACTCCTGTACACTCACACACACACCCTAACCAACTCACTTAAACACACACGCACCCTCTCCAACTTGTGTATACTCACGCACACACCCTCACCAACTCACGGACACACACGCACACAACCTCACCAACTCACTTACACACACAGACACACCCTCTCCAACTTGCGTACACTCAGCACACACCCTCACCAACTCACGTACACTCACACACACCCTCACCAACTCGCGTACACTCACACACACACCCTCACCAATTCATGTACACTCACACACACCCCCAACATCTCGCGTGCACACCCACACACACCCTCATCAACTCACGTACACTCATACACACACACTCACCAACTCACGTCCACTCACACACACCCTCACCAACTCGCGTACACTCACACACACACCCTGACCAACTCACGTACACTCACACACACCCTATCCAACTTGTGTACACTCACGCACACTCCCTCACCAACTCACGGACACACACACACACACCCTCACGAACTCACGTACACTCACACACACACTCACCAACTCACGTACACTCAGGCACACACACTCACCAACTCACGTCCACTCACACACACACCCTCACCAACTCGCGTACACTCACACACACACCATGACCAACTCACGTACACTCACACACACCCTATCCAACTTGTGTACACTCACGCACACTCCCTCACCAACTCACGGACACACACACACACACACCCTCACCAACTCACGTACACTCACACACACACTCACCAACTCACGTACACTCAGGCACACACCCTCACCAACTCGCGAACACTCACAAAAACACCCTCATCAACTCGCGTACGCTCAGACACGCCCCCACCTTAATCACGCACACTCACACACACACACCCTCACCAACTCACATACACTCACACACACCCTCACCAACTCTTGTACACTCACACACACACACCCTCACCAACTCACGTACACCCACACACACACCCTCACCAACTCACGTACACTCACACACGCACCCAGACCAACTCACGTGCCCTTCCACATAAACTCACCAAATCATGTACACTCACACAGGCACTATCACCAACTCACGTACACTCACACACACCCTCACCAAATCACGTACACTCACACAGACCCTTACCAACTCACGTACACACACGCACACACAATCATCAACTCCTGTAAACTCACACACACACACCCTGACCAACTCACGTACACTCACACACACCCTATCCAACTTGTGTACACTCACGCACACTCCCTCACCAATTCACGGACACACAAACACACACCCTCACCAACTCACGTACACACACACACAGACCCTCACCAACTCACGTACACTCACACACACACCCTCACCATCTCGCTTACACTCACACACACACCCTCACCAACTCACGTACACTCACACACACCCACACCAACTCACTCAAACTCACACACACACCCTCACCAACTCGCGTACACTCACACACACACACACCCTCACCAACTCACGTACACTCACGCACACTCCCTCACCAACTCACATACACTTACACACACCCTCACCAACTCACATACACCCACACAAACCCTCACCAACTCGCGTACACTCACACACACACCCTTACCAACTCACGTTCAATCTCACACACACACCCTCACCAACTCACGTACACTCACACACACACCCTCACAAACTGGCGTACACTCACAAACACACTCTCACCAACTCGCGTACACTCACACACACCCTCACCAACTCATGTACACTCACACACACCCTCACGAACTCACGTACACTCACACACACCCTCAGAACTCACGTACACTCACACACACACCCTCACCAAATCACGTACACACACACTCAACAACTCCTGTACACTCACACACATACCCTGACCAACTCACGTACACTCACACACACCCTATCCAACTTGTGTACACTCACGCACATCCCTCACCAACTCACGGACACACACGCACACACCCTCACCAACTCACGTACACACACACACACACACACACACCCTCACCGACTCGCGTTCACTCACACACACACACCCTCAACAACTTGCGTACACTTACACACACCCTCGCCAACTCGCGTCCGCTCACACACAAACCCTCACCAATTCATGAACACTCACACACACCCCCAAAATCTCGCGTGCACACCCACACACACACTCATCAACTCACGTACACTCACACACACAACCTCAGCAACCCGCGGACACTCACACACACTCCCTCACCAACTGCCGTACACTCACACACACACACTCACCAACTCGCGTACACTCACACACACATCCTCACCAACTCACGTACACTCACACACACCCTCACAAACTGGCGTACACTCACACACACACACTCACCATCTTGCGTACACTCACACAAACCCTCACCAACTCACGTGCACTCACACACACCCTCACCAACTCACGCTCACTCACACACACACCCTCACCAACCCGCGTACACTCGCACACACACCCTCACCAACTCGCTTACAATCACAAGCACACCCTCACCAACTCATGTACACTCACAAACACACAAACCCTCACCAACTCACGTTAACTCACACACACAAACCCTCAACAACTCGCGTACACTAACACACACTCCCTCACCAACTCACGAACACTCACACACACGCCCTCAACAACTCACGTACACACACACATACTCACAAACTCCTGTACACTCACACACACACCCTAACCAACTCACTTAAACACACACGCACCCTCTCCAACTTGTGTATACTCACGCACACACCCTCACCAACTCACGGACACACACGCACACAACCTCACCAACTCACTTACACACACAGACACACCCTCTCCAACTTGCGTACACTCAGCACACACCCTCACCAACTCACGTACACTCACACACACCCTCACCAACTCGCGTACACTCACACACACACCCTCACCAATTCATGTACACTCACACACACCCCCAACATCTCGCGTGCACACCCACACACACCCTCATCAACTCACGTACACTCATACACACACACTCACCAACTCACGTCCACTCACACACACCCTCACCAACTCGCGTACACTCACACACACACCCTGACCAACTCACGTACACTCACACACACCCTATCCAACTTGTGTACACTCACGCACACTCCCTCACCAACTCACGGACACACACACACACACCCTCACGAACTCACGTACACTCACACACACACTCACCAACTCACGTACACTCAGGCACACACACTCACCAACTCACGTCCACTCACACACACACCCTCACCAACTCGCGTACACTCACACACACACCATGACCAACTCACGTACACTCACACACACCCTATCCAACTTGTGTACACTCACGCACACTCCCTCACCAACTCACGGACACACACACACACACACCCTCACCAACTCACGTACACTCACACACACACTCACCAACTCACGTACACTCAGGCACACACCCTCACCAACTCGCGAACACTCACAAAAACACCCTCATCAACTCGCGTACTCTCAGACACGCCCCCACCTTAATCACGCACACTCACACACACACACCCTCACCAACTCACATACACTCACACACACCCTCACCAACTCTTGTACACTCACACACACACACCCTCACCAACTCACGTACACCCACACACACACCCTCACCAACTCACGTACACTCACACACGCACCCAGACCAACTCACGTGCCCTTCCACATAAACTCACCAAATCATGTACACTCACACAGGCACTATCACCAACTCACGTACACTCACACACACCCTCACCAAATCACGTACACTCACACAGACCCTTACCAACTCACGTACACACACGCACACACAATCATCAACTCCTGTAAACTCACACACACACACCCTGACCAACTCACGTACACTCACACACACCCTATCCAACTTGTGTACACTCACGCACACTCCCTCACCAATTCACGGACACACAAACACACACCCTCACCAACTCACGTACACACACACACAGACCCTCACCAACTCACGTACACTCACACACACACCCTCACCATCTCGCTTACACTCACACACACACCCTCACCAACTCACGTACACTCACACACACCCACACCAACTCACTCAAACTCACACACACACCCTCACCAACTCGCGTACACTCACACACACACACACCCTCACCAACTCACGTACACTCACGCACACTCCCTCACCAACTCACATACACTTACACACACCCTCACCAACTCACATACACCCACACAAACCCTCACCAACTCGCGTACACTCACACACACACCCTTACCAACTCACGTTCAATCTCACACACACACCCTCACCAACTCACGTACACTCACACACACACCCTCACAAACTGGCGTACACTCACAAACACACTCTCACCAACTCGCGTACACTCACACACACCCTCACCAACTCATGTACACTCACACACACCCTCACGAACTCACGTACACTCACACACACCCTCAGAACTCACGTACACTCACACACACACCCTCACCAAATCACGTACACACACACTCAACAACTCCTGTACACTCACACACATACCCTGACCAACTCACGTACACTCACACACACACCCTCACCAACTCGCGTACACTCACACACACACCATGACCAACTCACGTACACTCACACACACCCTATCCAACTTGTGTACACTCACGCACACTCCCTCACCAACTCACGGACACACACACACACACACCCTCACCAACTCACGTACACTCACACACACACTCACCAACTCACGTACACTCAGGCACACACCCTCACCAACTCGCGAACACTCACAAAAACACCCTCATCAACTCGCGTACGCTCAGACACGCCCCCACCTTAATCACGCACACTCACACACACACACCCTCACCAACTCACATACACTCACACACACCCTCACCAACTCTTGTACACTCACACACACACACCCTCACCAACTCACGTACACCCACACACACACCCTCACCAACTCACGTACACTCACACACGCACCCAGACCAACTCACGTGCCCTTCCACATAAACTCACCAAATCATGTACACTCACACAGGCACTATCACCAACTCACGTACACTCACACACACCCTCACCAAATCACGTACACTCACACAGACCCTTACCAACTCACGTACACACACGCACACACAATCATCAACTCCTGTAAACTCACACACACACACCCTGACCAACTCACGTACACTCACACACACCCTATCCAACTTGTGTACACTCACGCACACTCCCTCACCAATTCACGGACACACAAACACACACCCTCACCAACTCACGTACACACACACACAGACCCTCACCAACTCACGTACACTCACACACACACCCTCACCATCTCGCTTACACTCACACACACACCCTCACCAACTCACGTACACTCACACACACCCACACCAACTCACTCAAACTCACACACACACCCTCACCAACTCGCGTACACTCACACACACACACACCCTCACCAACTCACGTACACTCACGCACACTCCCTCACCAACTCACATACACTTACACACACCCTCAGCAACTCACATACACCCACACAAACCCTCACCAACTCGCGTACACTCACACACACACCCTTACCAACTCACGTTCAATCTCACACACACACCCTCACCAACTCACGTACACTCACACACACACCCTCACAAACTGGCGTACACTCACAAACACACTCTCACCAACTCGCGTACACTCACACACACCCTCACCAACTCATGTACACTCACACACACCCTCACGAACTCACGTACACTCACACACACCCTCAGAACTCACGTACACTCACACACACACCCTCACCAAATCACGTACACACACACTCAACAACTCCTGTACACACACACATACCCTGACCAACTCACGTACACTCACACACACCCTATCCAACTTGTGTACACTCACGCACATCCCTCACCAACTCACGGACACACACGCACACACCCTCACCAACTCACGTACACACACACACACACACACACACCCTCACCGACTCGCGTTCACTCACACACACACACCCTCAACAACTTGCGTACACTTACACACACCCTCGCCAACTCGCGTCCGCTCACACACAAACCCTCACCAATTCATGAACACTCACACACACCCCCAAAATCTCGCGTGCACACCCACACACACACTCATCAACTCACGTACACTCACACACACAACCTCAGCAACCCGCGGACACTCACACACACTCCCTCACCAACTGCCGTACACTCACACACACACACTCACCAACTCGCGTACACTCACACACACATCCTCACCAACTCACGTACACTCACACACACCCTCACAAACTGGCGTACACTCACACACACACACTCACCATCTTGCGTACACTCACACAAACCCTCACCAACTCACGTGCACTCACACACACCCTCACCAACTCACGCTCACTCACACACACACCCTCACCAACCCGCGTACACTCGCACACACACCCTCACCAACTCGCTTACAATCACAAGCACACCCTCACCAACTCACGTACACTCACAAACACACAAACCCTCACCAACTCACGTTAACTCACACACACAAACCCTCAACAACTCGCGTACACTAACACACACTCCCTCACCAACTCACGAACACTCACACACACACCCTCAACAACTCACGTACACACACACATACTCACAAACTCCTGTACACTCACACACACACCCTAACCAACTCACTTAAACACACACGCACCCTCTCCAACTTGTGTATACTCACGCACACACCCTCACCAACTCACGGACACACACGCACACAACCTCACCAACTCACTTACACACACAGACACACCCTCTCCAACTTGCGTACACTCAGCACACACCCTCACCAACTCACGTACACTCACACACACCCTCACCAACTCGCGTACACTCACACACACACCCTCACCAATTCATGTACACTCACACACACCCCCAACATCTCGCGTGCACACCCACACACACCCTCATCAACTCACGTACACTCATACACACACACTCACCAACTCACGTCCACTCACACACACCCTCACCAACTCGCGTACACACACACACACACCCTGACCAACTCACGTACACTCACACACACCCTATCCAACTTGTGTACACTCACGCACACTCCCTCACCAACTCACGGACACACACACACACACCCTCACGAACTCACGTACACTCACACACACACTCACCAACTCACGTACACTCAGGCACACACACTCACCAACTCACGTCCACTCACACACACACCCTCACCAACTCGCGTACACTCACACACACACCATGACCAACTCACGTACACTCACACACACCCTATCCAACTTGTGTACACTCACGCACACTCCCTCACCAACTCACGGACACACACACACACACACCCTCACCAACTCACGTACACTCACACACACACTCACCAACTCACGTACACTCAGGCACACACCCTCACCAACTCGCGAACACTCACAAAAACACCCTCATCAACTCGCGTACGCTCAGACACGCCCCCACCTTAATCACGCACACTCACACACACACACCCTCACCAACTCACATACACTCACACACACCCTCACCAACTCTTGTACACTCACACACACACACCCTCACCAACTCACGTACACCCACACACACACCCTCACCAACTCACGTACACTCACACACGCACCCAGACCAACTCACGTGCCCTTCCACATAAACTCACCAAATCATGTACACTCACACAGGCACTATCACCAACTCACGTACACTCACACACACCCTCACCAAATCACGTACACTCACACAGACCCTTACCAACTCACGTACACACACGCACACACAATCATCAACTCCTGTAAACTCACACACACACACCCTGACCAACTCACGTACACTCACACACACCCTATCCAACTTGTGTACACTCACGCACACTCCCTCACCAATTCACGGACACACAAACACACACCCTCACCAACTCACGTACACACACACACAGACCCTCACCAACTCACGTACACTCACACACACACCCTCACCATCTCGCTTACACTCACACACACACCCTCACCAACTCACGTACACTCACACACACCCACACCAACTCACTCAAACTCACACACACACCCTCACCAACTCGCGTACACTCACACACACACACACCCTCACCAACTCACGTACACTCACGCACACTCCCTCACCAACTCACATACACTTACACACACCCTCACCAACTCACATACACCCACACAAACCCTCACCAACTCGCGTACACTCACACACACACCCTTACCAACTCACGTTCAATCTCACACACACACCCTCACCAACTCACGTACACTCACACACACACCCTCACAAACTGGCGTACACTCACAAACACACTCTCACCAACTCGCGTACACTCACACACACCCTCACCAACTCATGTACACTCACACACACCCTCACGAACTCACGTACACTCACACACACCCTCAGAACTCACGTACGCTCACACACACACCCACACCAACTCACGTACACTCACACAGACATACCCTCACCAACTCACGTACACTCGCACACGCACCCTCACCAAATCACGTCTACTCACACACACCCTCACCAACTCACGTACAAACACACACACCAACTCACGTACACTCACACACACACACCCTCACCAACTCGCGTACACTCACACACACACCCTCACCATCACGCGTACCCTCACACCCACACCCTCACCAACTCACGTACACTCATTCACCCTCACCACCTCACGTACACTCACACACACACACCCTCACCAGCTCACGTACCCTCACACACATTCCCTCAACAACTCACGTACACTCATACACGCACCCTCACCAACTCACGTACACTCACACACAAACCCTCAACAACTCTTTTACACACACACACACACCTTCACTAACTCACGTGCACTCACACACACACCCTCACCAACTCACGTACACTCACACAAACACCCTCAACGACTCACGTACACTCACACACACACTCACCAACTCGCGTTCCCTTATGCACACCCTCACAAACTCACGTACACTCACACACACCCTCACCAACTCACGTACACTCTCACACCCTCACCCACTCGCGTACACTCACACATAGCCTCACCAACTCGGGTAGAATCACACACACACTTTCACCAACTCACGTACACTCATACACTCACCCTCACCAACTCACGTACACTCACACACACTCTCACCAACTCTTGTACACTCACACACACACCCTCACCAACTCTTTTACACTCACAAACACACCCTCACCAACTCACGTATACTCACACACACACCCTCACCAACTCAGATACACTCACACACATACCCTCACCAACTTGCATACACTAACACACACATCCTCACCAACTCACGTACACTCACACACACCTTCAACAACTCACGTACACTCACACACACCCTCACCAACTAACGTACACGCACACACACACACACTCACCAACTCCTGTACACTCACACACACACCCTCACCAACCTGTGTACACTCAAGCACACACCCTCACCAACTCACGGACACACACGCACACACCCTCACCAACTCGCGTACACACACACACACACACCCTCACCAACTCGCGTACACTTACACACAACCTCACCAACTCGCGTCCGCTCACAGAAACACCCTCACCAATTCATGAACACTCACACACACCCCCAACATATCGCGGGCACACCCACACACACTCTCCTCAACTCACGTACACTCGCACACACACCCTCACCAACTCGCGTACACTCACACTAACACCCTCACCAACTCGCGTACACTCACACACACACCCTCACCAACTCACGTACACCCACACAAACCCTCACCAACTCGCGTACACTCACACACACACCCTCACCAAGTCAAGTACACTCACACACACCCTCACCAACTCACGTACAATCTCACACACACACACTCACCAACTCGCGTGCACTTACACCCTCACCAACTCACGTACACTCACACACACACACCCTCACCAACTCACGTACACTCTTCACACACACACCCTCACCATCTCACGTACACTTGCACATACACCTTCATCAACTCACGAACACACACACACACACCCTCACCAACTCACGTACACTCACACACACACTCCCTCACCAACTCACATACACTCGGACACACACCCTCAGAACTCACGTACACTCACACAGACATACCCTCACCAACTCATGTACACTCGCACACGCACCCTCACCAAATCACGTATACTCACACACACCCTCACCAACTCACGTACACACACACACACACACACCAACTCACGTACACTCACACACACACACCCTCACCAACTCGCGTACACTCACACACACACCCTCACCATCACGCGTACCTCAACACACAACCCCTCACCAACTCACGTACACTCACACACCCTCACCACCTCACGTACACTCACACACACACACCCTCACCAGCTCACGTACCCTCACACACACACCCTCAACAACTCACGTACACTCATACACGCACCCTCACCAACTCACGTACACTCACACACAAACCCTCAACAACTCTTTTACACACACACACACCTTCATTAACTCGCGTACACTCGCACACACACCCTCACCAACCCGTTACACTCACACACACCCTCTCCAACCCCCGTACACTCACACAAACACCCTCACCAACTCACGTACACATACACACACCCGCACCAACTCACATACACTCACACACACACACCCTCACCAACTCGCGTAGACTCATGCATACACCCTCACCAACTCACATACACTCACACACACATCCTCACCAACTCACGTACACTCACACACACCCTCACCAACTCGTGTCCACTCACACACACATTCTCACCAACTCGCATACACTCACACACACCCTCACCAATTCACGTGCATTCACACACACCCTCACCAACTCATGTACATTCACACAAACCTCCTCACCAATGCACGTACACTCACAAACACACCCTCACCAACTCACGTACACTCACGCACACACTCACCAACTCACGTACACTCAGGCACACACCCTCACCAACTCGCATACACTCACACACACACCCTCATCAACTCGCGTACACTCAGACACGCCCTCAACTTAATCACGTACACTCACACACACACACCCTCACCAACTCACATACACTCACACACACCTTCACCAACTCACGGACACACACACACACACCCTCACCAACTCGCGTTCACTCACACACACACCCTCACCAATTCATGAACACTCACACACACCCCCAACATCTCGCGTGCACACCCACACACACACTCATCAACTCACGTACACTCACACACACACCCTCACCATCCCGCGTACACTCACACACACTCCCTCACCAAATCACGTACACCCACACACACACTCAACAACTCCTGTACACTCACACACACACCCTGACCAACTCACGTACACTCACACACACCCTATCCAACTTGTGTACACTCACGCACAACCCTCACCAACTCACAGACACACATGCACACACCCTCACGAACTCACGTACACACACACACACACCCTCACCGACTCGCGTTCACTCACACACACACACCCTCAACAACTTGCGTACACTTACACACACCCTCGCCAACTCGCGTCCGCTCACACACAAACCCTCACCAATTCATGAACACTCACACACACCCCCAAAATCTCGCGTGCACGCCCACACATACACTCATCAACTCACGTACACTCACACACACAACCTCACCAACCCGCGTACACTCACACACACTCCCTCACCAACTGCCGTACACTCACACACACACACTCACCAACTCCCGTACACTCACACACACATCCTCACCAACTCACGTACACTCACACAAACCCTCACAAACTGGCGTACACTCACACACACACACTCACCAACTCTCGTACACTCACACACACACCCTCAACAACTCACGTACACTCACGCACACTCACTCACCAACTCACATACACTTACACACACCCTCACCAACTCACGTACACCCACACAAACCCTCACCAACTCGCGTACACTCACACACACAGTCTCAACAAGTCAAGTACACTCACACACACCCTCACCAACTCACGTACAATCTCACACACACACACTCACCAACTCGCGTGCATTTCCACTCACACCCTCACCAACTCACGTACACTCACACACACACACCCTCACCAACTCACGTACACTCTTCACACACACACCCTCACCATCTCACGTACACTTGCACATACACCTTCATCAACTCACGAACACACACACACACCCTCACCAACTCACGTACACTCACACACACACTCCCTCACCAACTCACATACACTCGGACACACACCCTCAGAACTCACGTACACTCACACACACACCCACACCAACTCACGTACAGTCACACAGACATACCCTCACCAACTCACGTACACTCGCGCACGCACCCTCTCCAAATCACGTATACTCACACACACCCTCACCAACTCACGTACACACACACACACACACCAACTCACGTACACTCACACACACACACCCTCACCAACTCGCGTACACTCACACACACACCCTCACCATCACGCGTACCTCAACACCCACCCCCTCACCAACTCACGTACACTCACACACCCTCACCACCTCACGTACACTCACACACACACACCCTCACCAGCTCATGTACCCTCACACAGACACCCTCAACAACTCTTTACACACACACACACACCTTCACTAACTCGCGTACACTCGCACACACACCCTCACCAACCCGTTACACTCACACACACCCTCTCCAACCCCCGTACACTCACACAAACACCCTCACCAACTCACGTACACATACACACACCCGCACCAACTCACGTACACTCACACACACACACCTTCACTAACTCGCGTACACTCGCACACACACCCTCACCAACCCGTTACACTCAAACACACCCTCTCCAACCCCCGTACACACACACACACCCTCACCAACTCGCGTAGACTCATGCACACACCCTCACCAACTCACATACACTCACACACACATCCTCACCAACTCACGTACACTCACACACACCTTCACCAACTCGTGTACACTCACACACACATTCTCACCAACTCGCATACACTCACACACACCCTCACCAACTCACGTACATTCACACACACCCTCACCAACTCATGTACATTCACACAAACCTCCTCACCAATGCACGTACACTCACACACACACCCTCACCAACTCACGTACACTCACGCACACACTCACCAACTCACGTACACTCAGGCACACACCCTCACCAACTCGCATACACTCACACACACCTTCACCAACTCACGGACACACACACACACACCCCCTCACCAACTCGCGTTCACTCACACACACACACCCTTCCCAACTTGCGTACACTGACACACACCCTCACCAACTCGCGTCCGCTCACACACACACCCTCACCAATTCATGAACACTCATACACACCCCCAACATCTCGCGTGCACACCCACACACACACTCATCAACTCACGTACACTCACACACACACCCTCACCATCCCGCGTACCCTCACACACACTCCCTCACCAACTCACGTACACTCACACACACACCCTCACCAAATCACGTACACACACACTCAACAACTCCTGTACACTCACACACATACCCTGACCAACTCACGTACACTCACACACACCCTATCCAACTTGTGTACACTCACGCACATCCCTCACCAACTCACGGACACACACGCACACACCCTCACCAACTCACGTACACACACACACACACACACACACCCTCACCGACTCGCGTTCACTCACACACACACACCCTCAACAACTTGCGTACACTTACACACACCCTCGCCAACTCGCGTCCGCTCACACACAAACCCTCACCAATTCATGAACACTCACACACACCCCCAAAATCTCGCGTGCACACCCACACACACACTCATCAACTCACGTACACTCACACACACAACCTCAGCAACCCGCGGACACTCACACACACTCCCTCACCAACTGCCGTACACTCACACACACACACTCACCAACTCGCGTACACTCACACACACATCCTCACCAACTCACGTACACTCACACACACCCTCACAAACTGGCGTACACTCACACACACACACTCACCATCTTGCGTACACTCACACAAACCCTCACCAACTCACGTGCACTCACACACACCCTCACCAACTCACGCTCACTCACACACACACCCTCACCAACCCGCGTACACTCGCACACACACCCTCACCAACTCGCTTACAATCACAAGCACACCCTCACCAACTCACGTACACTCACAAACACACAAACCCTCACCAACTCACGTTAACTCACACACACAAACCCTCAACAACTCGCGTACACTAACACACACTCCCTCACCAACTCACGAACAGTCACACACACACCCTCAACAACTCACGTACACACACACATACTCACAAACTCCTGTACACTCACACACACACCCTAACCAACTCACTTAAACACACACGCACCCTCTCCAACTTGTGTATACTCACGCACACACCCTCACCAACTCACGGACACACACGCACACAACCTCACCAACTCACTTACACACACAGACACACCCTCTCCAACTTGCGTACACTCAGCACACACCCTCACCAACTCACGTACACTCACACACACCCTCACCAACTCGCGTACACTCACACACACACCCTCACCAATTCATGTACACTCACACACACCCCCAACATCTCGCGTGCACACCCACACACACCCTCATCAACTCACGTACACTCATACACACACACTCACCAACTCACGTCCACTCACACACACCCTCACCAACTCGCGTACACTCACACACACACCCTGACCAACTCACGTACACTCACACACACCCTATCCAACTTGTGTACACTCACGCACACTCCCTCACCAACTCACGGACACACACACACACACCCTCACGAACTCACGTACACTCACACACACACTCACCAACTCACGTACACTCAGGCACACACACTCACCAACTCACGTCCACTCACACACACACCCTCACCAACTCGCGTACACTCACACACACACCCTGACCAACTCACGTACACTCACACACACCCTATCCAACTTGTGTACACTCACGCACACTCCCTCACCAACTCACGGACACACACACACACACACCCTCACCAACTCACGTACACTCACACACACACTCACCAACTCACGTACACTCAGGCACACACCCTCACCAACTCGCGAACACTCACAAAAACACCCTCATCAACTCGCGTACGCTCAGACACGCCCCCACCTTAATCACGCACACTCACACACACACACCCTCACCAACTCACATACACTCACACACACCCTCACCAACTCTTGTACACTCACACACACACACCCTCACCAACTCACGTACACCCACACACACACCCTCACCAACTCACGTACACTCACACACGCACCCAGACCAACTCACGTGCCCTTCCACATAAACTCACCAAATCATGTACACTCACACAGGCACTATCACCAACTCACGTACACTCACACACACCCTCACCAAATCACGTACACTCACACAGACCCTTACCAACTCACGTACACACACGCACACACAATCTTCAACTCCTGTAAACTCACACACACACACCCTGACCAACTCACGTACACTCACACACACCCTATCCAACATGTGTACACTCACGCACACTCCCTCACCAATTCACGGACACACAAACACACACCCTCACCAACTCACGTACACACACACACAGACCCTCACCAACTCACGTACACTCACACACACACCCTCACCATCTCGCTTACACTCACACACACACCCTCACCAACTCACGTACACTCACACACACCCACACCAACTCACTCAAACTCACACACACACCCTCACCAACTCGCGTACACTCACACACACACACACCCTCACCAACTCACGTACACTCACGCACACTCCCTCACCAACTCACATACACTTACACACACCCTCACCAACTCACATACACCCACACAAACCCTCACCAACTCGCGTACACTCACACACACACCCTTACCAACTCACGTTCAATCTCACACACACACCCTCACCAACTCACGTACACTCACACACACACCCTCACAAACTGGCGTACACTCACAAACACACTCTCACCAACTCGCGTACACTCACACACACCCTCACCAACTCATGTACACTCACACACACCCTCACGAACTCACGTACACTCACACACACCCTCAGAACTCACGTACGCTCACACACACACCCACACCAACTCACGTACACTCACACAGACATACCCTCACCAACTCACGTACACTCGCACACGCACCCTCACCAAATCACGTCTACTCACACACACCCTCACCAACTCACGTACACACACACACACCAACTCACGTACACTCACACACACACACCCTCACCAACTCGCGTACACTCACACACACACCCTCACCATCACGCGTACCCTCACACCCACACCCTCACCAACTCACGTACACTCATTCACCCTCACCACCTCACGTACACTCACACACACACACCCTCACCAGCTCACGTACCCTCACACACATTCCCTCAACAACTCACGTACACTCATACACGCACCCTCACCAACTCACGTACACTCACACACAAACCCTCAACAACTCTTTTACACACACACACACACCTTCACTAACTCACGTGCACTCACACACACACCCTCACCAACTCACGTACACTCACACAAACACCCTCAACGACTCACGTACACTCACACACACACTCACCAACTCGCGTTCCCTTATGCACACCCTCACAAACTCACGTACACTCACACACACCCTCACCAACTCACGTACACTCTCACACCCTCACCCACTCGCGTACACTCACACATAGCCTCACCAACTCGGGTAGAATCACACACACACTTTCACCAACTCACGTACACTCATACACTCACCCTCACCAACTCACGTACACTCACACACACTCTCACCAACTCTTGTACACTCACACACACACCCTCACCAACTCTTTTACACTCACAAACACACCCTCACCAACTCACGTATACTCACACACACACCCTCACCAACTCAGATACACTCACACACATACCCTCACCAACTTGCATACACTAACACACACATCCTCACCAACTCACGTACACTCACACACACCTTCAACAACTCACGTACACTCACACACACCCTCACCAACTAACGTACACGCACACACACACACACTCACCAACTCCTGAACACTCACACACACACCCTCACCAACCTGTGTACACTCAAGCACACACCCTCACCAACTCACGGACACACACGCACACACCCTCACCAACTCACGTACACACACACACACACACCCTCACCAACTCGCGTACACTTACACACAACCTCACCAACTCGCGTCCGCTCACAGAAACACCCTCACCAATTCATGAACACTCACACACACCCCCAACATATCGCGGGCACACCCACACACACTCTCCTCAACTCACGTACACTCGCACACACACCCTCACCAACTCGCGTACACTCACACTAACACCCTCACCAACTCGCGTACACTCACACACACACCCTCACCAACTCACGTACACCCACACAAACCCTCACCAACTCGCGTACACTCACACACACACCCTCACCAAGTCAAGTACACTCACACACACCCTCACCAACTCACGTACAATCTCACACACACACACTCACCAACTCGCGTGCACTTACACCCTCACCAACTCACGTACACTCACACACACACACCCTCACCAACTCACGTACACTCTTCACACACACACCCTCACCATCTCACGTACACTTGCACATACACCTTCATCAACTCACGAACACACACACACACACCCTCACCAACTCACGTACACTCACACACACACTCCCTCACCAACTCACATACACTCGGACACACACCCTCAGAACTCACGTACACTCACACAGACATACCCTCACCAACTCATGTACACTCGCACACGCACCCTCACCAAATCACGTATACTCACACACACCCTCACCAACTCACGTACACACACACACACACACACACCAACTCACGTACACTCACACACACACACCCTCACCAACTCGCGTACACTCACACACACACCCTCACCATCACGCGTACCTCAACACACAACCCCTCACCAACTCACGTACACTCACACACCCTCACCACCTCACGTACACTCACACACACACACCCTCACCAGCTCACGTACCCTCACACACACACCCTCAACAACTCACGTACACTCATACACGCACCCTCACCAACTCACGTACACTCACACACAAACCCTCAACAACTCTTTTACACACACACACACCTTCATTAACTCGGGTACACTCGCACACACACCCTCACCAACCCGTTACACTCACACACACCCTCTCCAACCCCCGTACACTCACACAAACACCCTCACCAACTCACGTACACATACACACACCCGCACCAACTCACATACACTCACACACACACACCCTCACCAACTCGCGTAGACTCATGCATACACCCTCACCAACTCACATACACTCACACACACATCCTCACCAACTCACGTACACTCACACACACCCTCACCAACTCGTGTCCACTCACACACACATTCTCACCAACTCGCATACACTCACACACACCCTCACCAATTCACGTGCATTCACACACACCCTCACCAACTCATGTACATTCACACAAACCTCCTCACCAATGCACGTACACTCACAAACACACCCTCACCAACTCACGTACACTCACGCACACACTCACCAACTCACGTACACTCAGGCACACACCCTCACCAACTCGCATACACTCACACACACACCCTCATCAACTCGCGTACACTCAGACACGCCCTCAACTTAATCACGTACACTCACACACACACACCCTCACCAACTCACATACACTCACACACACCTTCACCAACTCACGGACACACACACACACACCCTCACCAACTCGCGTTCACTCACACACACACCCTCACCAATTCATGAACACTCACACACACCCCCAACATCTCGCGTGCACACCCACACACACACTCATCAACTCACGTACACTCACACACACACCCTCACCATCCCGCGTACACTCACACACACTCCCTCACCAACTCACGTACACTCACACACACACCCTCACCAAATCACGTACACCCACACACACACTCAACAACTCCTGTACACTCACACACACACCCTGACCAACTCACGTACACTCACACACACCCTATCCAACTTGTGTACACTCACGCACAACCCTCACCAACTCACAGACACACATGCACACACCCTCACGAACTCACGTACACACACACACACACACACCCTCACCGACTCGCGTTCACTCACACACACACACCCTCAACAACTTGCGTACACTTACACACACCCTCGCCAACTCGCGTCCGCTCACACACAAACCCTCACCAATTCATGAACACTCACACACACCCCCAAAATCTCGCGTGCACGCCCACACACACACTCATCAACTCACGTACACTCACACACACAACCTCACCAACCCGCGTACACTCACACACACTCCCTCACCAACTGCCGTACACTCACACACACACACTCACCAACTCCCGTACACTCACACACACATCCTCACCACCTCACGTACACTCACACAAACCCTCACAAACTGGCGTACACTCACACACACACACTCACCATCTCGCGTACACTCACACAAACCCTCACCAACTCACGTGCACTCACACACACCCTCACCAACTCACGCTCACTCACACACACACCCTCACCAACCCGCGTACACTCGCACACACACCCTCACCAAATCACATACACTCACACACACACACCCTCACCAACTCGCTTACAATTACAAACACACCCTCACCAACTCACGTACACTCACAAACACACAAACCCTCACCAACTCACGTTAACTCACACACACAAACCCTCAACAACTCGCGTACACTAACACACACTCCCTCACCAACTCACGTACACTCACACACACACCCTCAACAACTCACGTAAACACACACATACTCACAAACTCCTGTACACTCACACACACACCCTAACCAACTCACTTAAACACACACGCACCCTCTCCAACTTGTGTATACTCACGCACACACCCTCACCAACTCACGGACACACACGCACACAACCTCACCAACTCGCGTACAGTTACACACACCCTCACCAACTCGCGTACACTCACACACACACCCTCACCAAATCACGGACACACACACACACACTCAACAACTCCTGTACACTCACACACACACCCTGACCAACTCACGTACACTCACACACACCCTATCCAACTTGTTTACACTCACGCACAACCCTCACCAACTCACAGACACACACGCACACACCCTCACCAACTCACGTACACACACACACACACACACCCTCACCGACTCGCGTTCACTCACACACACACACCCTCAACAACTTGCGTACACTTACACACACCCTCGCCAACTCGCGTCCGCTCACACACACAGACCCTCACCAATTCATGAACACTCCCACACACCCCCAACATCTCGCGTGCACACCCACACACACAGTCATCAAATCACGTACACTCACACACACACACCCTCACCAACCCGCGTACACTCACACACACTCCCTCACCAACTCACGTACACTCACACACACAACCTCACGAACTCACGTACACACACACACACACCCTCACAAACTGGCGTACACTCACAAACACACTCTCACCAACTCGTGTACACTCACACACTCCCTCACCAACTCACGTACACTCACACACACACCCTCACCAACTCACGTACACTCACACACACACCCTCACAAACTGGCGTACACTCACAAACACACTCTGACCAACTCGCGTACACTCACACACACCCTCACCAACTCATTTACACTCACACACACCCTCACGAACTCACGTACACTCACACACAACCTCACCAACTCACGGACACACACACACACACACTCACCAACTCCTGTGCACTCACACACACACCCTGACCAACTCACGTACACTCACACACACCCTATCCAACTTGTGTACACTCACGCACACTCCCTCACCAACTCACGGACACACACACACACACACACCCTCACGAACTCACGTACACACACACACACACCCTCACCAACTCACGTACACTCACACACACACTCACCAACTCACGTACACTCAGGCACACACCCTCACCAACTCGCGTACACTCACACAAACACCCTCATCAACTCGCGTACGCTCAGACACGCCCTCACCTTAATCACGCACACTCACACACACACACCCTCACCAACTCACATACACTCACACACACCCTCACCAACTCTTGTACACTCACACACACACACCCTCACCAACTCACGTACACCCACACACACACCCTCCCCAACTCACGTACACTCACACACGCACCCAGACCAACTCACGTGCCCTTCCACATAAACTCACCAAATCATGTACACTCACACAGGCACTATCACCAACTCACGTACACTCTCACACACCCTCACCAACCCATTTACACTCACACACACCCTCACGAACTCACGTACACTCACACACACCCTCACCAACTCACGTACACACACACACACACACTCACCAACTCCTGTGCACTCACACACACACCCTGACCAACTCACGTACACTCACACACACCCTATCCAACTTGTGTACACTCACGCACACTCCCTCACCAACTCACGGACACACACACACACACACACCCTCACGAACTCACGTACACACACACACACACCCTCACCAACTCACGTACACTCACACACACTTTCACCAACTCACGTACACTGAGGCACACACCCTCACCAACTCGCGTACACTCGCACAAACACCCTCATCAACTCGCGTACGCTCAGACACGCCCTCACCTTAATCACGCACACTCACACACACACACCCTCACCAACTCACATACACTCACACACACCCTCACCAACTCTTGTACACTCACACACACACACCCTCACCAACTCACGTACACCCACACACACACACCCTCACCAACTCACGTACACTCACACACGCACCCAGACCAACTCACGTGCCCTTCCACATAAACTCACCAAATCATGTACACTCACACAGGCACTATCACCAACTCACGTACACTCACACACACCCTCACCAAATCACGTACACTCACACAGACCCTTACCAACTCACGTACACACACGCACACACAATCATCAACTGCTGTACACTCACACACACACACCCTGACCAACTCACGTACACTCACACACACCCTATCCAACTTGTGTACACTCACGCACACTCCCTCACCAACTCACGGACACACAAACACACACCCTCTCCAACTCACGTACACACACACACAGACCCTCACCAACTTGCGTACACTTACACACAACCTCACCAACTCGCGTCCGCTCACACACACACACCCTCACCAATTCATGAACACTCACACACACCCCCAACATCTCGCGTGCACACCCACACACACAGTCATCAAATCACGTACACTCACACACACACACCCTCACCAACCCGCGTACACTCACACACACTCCCTCACCAACTCACGTACACTCACACACACAACCTCACGAACTCACGCACACACACACCCTCACAAACTGGCGTAAACTCACAAACACACTCTCACCAACTCGTGTACACTCACACACTCCCTCACCAACTCTCGTACACACACACACACACCCTCACCAACTCACGTAAACTCACACACACAACCTCACAAACTGGCGTACACTCACAAACACACTCTGACCAACTCGCGTACACTCACACACACCCTCACCAACTCATGTACACTCACAAACACCCTCAAAAACTCACGTACACTCACACACACCCTCACCAACTCACGTACACACACACACACACACTCACCAACTCCTGTGCACTCACACACACACCCTGACCAAATGACGTACATTCACACACACCCTATCCAACTTGTGTACACTCACACACACTCTCACCAACTCATGTACACTCACACACACCCTCACGAACTCACGTACACTCACACACACACCCTCACCAACTCACGTACACTCCCACACACCCTCACCAACTCACGTACAATCTCACACCCTCACAAACTGACGTGCACTCACACACGCACCCTCACCAACTCACGTACACTCACACACACACCCTCACCAACTCGTGTACACTCACACACACCCTCACCAAAGCACATACATTCACACACACACACCCTCACCAACTCGCTTACACTCACAAACACATCCTCACCAACTCACGTACACTCACACACACACAAACCCTCACCAACTCACGTACACTCACACACACACACCCTCACCAACTCGCGTACACTTACACACACCCTCACCAACTCGCGTACACTCACACACACCCTCACCAACTCACGGACACACACACACACACACACCCTCACGAACTCACGTACACACACACACACACCCTCACCAACTCACGTACACTCACACACACACTCACCAACTCACGTACACTCAGGCACACACCCTCACCAACTCGCGTACACTCACACAAACACCCTCATCAACTCGCGTACGCTCAGACACGCCCTCACCTTAATCACGCACACTCACACACACACACCCTCACCAACTCACATACACTCACACACACCCTCACCAACTCTTGTACACTCACACACACACACCCTCACCAACTCACGTACACCCACACACACACCCTCCCCAACTCACGTACACTCACACACGCACCCAGACCAACTCACGTGCCCTTCCACATAAACTCACCAAATCATGTACACTCACACAGGCACTATCACCAACTCACGTACACTCTCACACACCCTCACCAACTCATTTACACTCACACACACCCTCACGAACTCACGTACACTCACACACACCCTCACCAACTCACGTACACACACACACACACACTCACCAACTCCTGTGCACTCACACACACACCCTGACCAACTCACGTACACTCACACACACCCTATCCAACTTGTGTACACTCACGCACACTCCCTCACCAACTCACGGACACACACACACACACACACACCCTCACGAACTCACGTACACACACACACACACCCTCACCAACTCACGTACACTCACACACACTTTCACCAACTCACGTACACTGAGGCACACACCCTCACCAACTCGCGTACACTCACACAAACACCCTCATCAACTCGCGTACGCTCAGACACGCCCTCACCTTAATCACGCACACTCACACACACACACCCTCACCAACTCACATACACTCACACACACCCTCACCAACTCTTGTACACTCACACACACACACCCTCACCAACTCACGTACACCCACACACACACACCCTCACCAACTCACGTACACTCACACACGCACCCAGACCAACTCACGTGCCCTTCCACATAAACTCACCAAATCATGTACACTCACACAGGCACTATCACCAACTCACGTACACTCACACACACCCTCACCAAATCACGTACACTCACACAGACCCTTACCAACTCACGTACACACACGCACACACAATCATCAACTGCTGTACACTCACACACACACACCCTGACCAACTCACGTACACTCACACACACCCTATCCAACTTGTGTACACTCACGCACACTCCCTCACCAACTCACGGACACACAAAGACACACCCTCTCCAACTCACGTACACACACACACAGACCCTCACCAACTTGCGTACACTTACACACAACCTCACCAACTCGCGTCCGCTCACACACACACACCCTCACCAATTCATGAACACTCACACACACCCCCAACATCTCGCGTGCACACCCACACACACAGTCATCAAATCACGTACACTCACACACACACACCCTCACCAACCCGCGTACACTCACACACACTCCCTCACCAACTCACGTACACTCACACACACAACCTCACGAACTCACGCACACACACACCCTCACAAACTGGCGTAAACTCACAAACACACTCTCACCAACTCGTGTACACTCACACACTCCCTCACCAACTCTCGTACACACACACACACACCCTCACCAACTCACGTAAACTCACACACACAACCTCACAAACTGGCGTACACTCACAAACACACTCTCACCAACTCGCGTACACTCACACACACCCTCACCAACTCATGTACACTCACACACACCCTCACGAACTCACGTACACTCACACACACCCTCACCAACTCACGTACACACACACACACACACTCACCAACTCCTGTGCACTCACACACACACCCTGACCAAATGACGTACATTCACACACACCCTATCCAACTTGTGTACACTCACACACACTCTCACCAACTCATGTACACTCACACACACCCTCACGAACTCACGTACACTCACACACACACCCTCACCAACTCACGTACACTCCCACACACCCTCACCAACTCACGTACAATCTCACACCCTCACAAACTGACGTGCACTCACACACGCACCCTCACCAACTCACGTACACTCACACACACACCCTCACCAACTCGTGTACACTCACACACACCCTCACCAAAGCACATACATTCACACACACACACCCTCACCAACTCGCTTACACTCACAAACACATCCTCACCAACTCACGTACACTCACACACACACAAACCCTCACCAACTCACGTACACTCACACACACACACCCTCACCAACTCGCGTACACTTACACACACCCTCACCAACTCGCGTACACTCACACACACCCTCACCAACTCGCGTACACTCACACAAACCCTCACCAACTCGCGTACACTCACACACACACCCTCACCAACTCGCATACACTCACACACACACCCTCAACAATTCATGAACACTCACACACACCCCCAACATCTCGCGTGCACACCCACACACACCCTCATCAACTCACGTACACTCATACACACACCCTCACCAACTCACGTCCAATCACACACACACCCTCACCAACTCGCGTACACTCACACACACACCCTGAACAACTCACGTACACTCACACACACCCTATCCAACTTGTGTACACTCACGCACACTCCCTCACCAACTCACGGACACACACACACACACCCTCACCAACTCACGTACACACAAACACACACCCTCACCAACTCGCGTACACTCACACAAACACCCTCATCAACTCGCGTACACTCAGACACGCCCTCACCTTAATCACGTACACTCACACACACACACCCTCACCAACTCACATACACTCACACACACCCTCACCAACTCTTGTACACTCACACACACACCCTCACCAACTCGCGTACACTAACACACACACCCTCACCAACTCACGTACATCCACACACACACCCTCACCAACTCACGTACACTCACACACGCCCCCAGACCAACTCACGTGCCCTTCCACATAAACTCACCAACTCACGTACACTCACACACACACCCTCACCAACTCACGTACACTCACACACACTTTCACCAACTCACGTACACTGAGGCACACACCCTCACCAACTCGCGTACACTCGCACAAACACCCTCATCAACTCGCGTACGCTCAGACACGCCCTCACCTTAATCACGCACACTCACACACACACACCCTCACCAACTCACATACACTCACACACACCCTCACCAACTCTTGTACACTCACACACACACACCCTCACCAACTCACGTACACCCACACACACACACCCTCACCAACTCACGTACACTCACACACGCACCCAGACCAACTCACGTGCCCTTCCACATAAACTCACCAAATCATGTACACTCACACAGGCACTATCACCAACTCACGTACACTCACACACACCCTCACCAAATCACGTACACTCACACAGACCCTTACCAACTCACGTACACACACGCACACACAATCATCAACTGCTGTACACTCACACACACACACCCTGACCAACTCACGTACACTCACACACACCCTATCCAACTTGTGTACACTCACGCACACTCCCTCACCAACTCACGGACACACAAACACACACCCTCTCCAACTCACGTACACACACACACAGACCCTCACCAACTTGCGTACACTTACACACAACCTCACCAACTCGCGTCCGCTCACACACACACACCCTCACCAATTCATGAACACTCACACACACCCCCAACATCTCGCGTGCACACCCACACACACAGTCATCAAATCACGTACACTCACACACACACACCCTCACCAACCCGCGTACACTCACACACACTCCCTCACCAACTCACGTACACTCACACACACAACCTCACGAACTCACGCACACACACACCCTCACAAACTGGCGTAAACTCACAAACACACTCTCACCAACTCGTGTACACTCACACACTCCCTCACCAACTCTCGTACACACACACACACACCCTCACCAACTCACGTAAACTCACACACACAACCTCACAAACTGGCGTACACTCACAAACACACTCTGACCAACTCGCGTACACTCACACACACCCTCACCAACTCATGTACACTCACACACACCCTCAAAAACTCACGTACACTCACACACACCCTCACCAACTCACGTACACACACACACACACACTCACCAACTCCTGTGCACTCACACACACACCCTGACCAAATGACGTACATTCACACACACCCTATCCAACTTGTGTACACTCACACACACTCTCACCAACTCATGTACACTCACACACACCCTCACGAACTCACGTACACTCACACACACACCCTCACCAACTCACGTACACTCCCACACACCCTCACCAACTCACGTACAATCTCACACCCTCACAAACTGACGTGCACTCACACACGCACCCTCACCAACTCACGTACACTCACACACACACCCTCACCAACTCGTGTACACTCACACACACCCTCACCAAAGCACATACATTCACACACACACACCCTCACCAACTCGCTTACACTCACAAACACATCCTCACCAACTCACGTACACTCACACACACACAAACCCTCACCAACTCACGTACACTCACACACACACACCCTCACCAACTCGCGTACACTTACACACACCCTCACCAACTCGCGTACACTCACACACACCCTCACCAACTCACGGACACACACACACACACACACACCCTCACGAACTCACGTACACACACACACACACCCTCACCAACTCACGTACACTCACACACACACTCACCAACTCACGTACACTCAGGCACACACCCTCACCAACTCGCGTACACTCACACAAACACCCTCATCAACTCGCGTACGCTCAGACACGCCCTCACCTTAATCACGCACACTCACACACACACACCCTCACCAACTCACATACACTCACACACACCCTCACCAACTCTTGTACACTCACACACACACACCCTCACCAACTCACGTACACCCACACACACACCCTCCCCAACTCACGTACACTCACACACGCACCCAGACCAACTCACGTGCCCTTCCACATAAACTCACCAAATCATGTACACTCACACAGGCACTATCACCAACTCACGTACACTCTCACACACCCTCACCAACTCATTTACACTCACACACACCCTCACGAACTCACGTACACTCACACACACCCTCACCAACTCACGTACACACACACACACACACTCACCAACTCCTGTGCACTCACACACACACCCTGACCAACTCACGTACACTCACACACACCCTATCCAACTTGTGTACACTCACGCACACTCCCTCACCAACTCACGGACACACACACACACACACACACCCTCACGAACTCACGTACACACACACACACACCCTCACCAACTCACGTACACTCACACACACTTTCACCAACTCACGTACACTGAGGCACACACCCTCACCAACTCGCGTACACTCACACAAACACCCTCATCAACTCGCGTACGCTCAGACACGCCCTCACCTTAATCACGCACACTCACACACACACACCCTCACCAACTCACATACACTCACACACACCCTCACCAACTCTTGTACACTCACACACACACACCCTCACCAACTCACGTACACCCACACACACACACCCTCACCAACTCACGTACACTCACACACGCACCCAGACCAACTCACGTGCCCTTCCACATAAACTCACCAAATCATGTACACTCACACAGGCACTATCACCAACTCACGTACACTCACACACACCCTCACCAAATCACGTACACTCACACAGACCCTTACCAACTCACGTACACACACGCACACACAATCATCAACTGCTGTACACTCACACACACACACCCTGACCAACTCACGTACACTCACACACACCCTATCCAACTTGTGTACACTCACGCACACTCCCTCACCAACTCACGGACACACAAAGACACACCCTCTCCAACTCACGTACACACACACACAGACCCTCACCAACTTGCGTACACTTACACACAACCTCACCAACTCGCGTCCGCTCACACACACACACCCTCACCAATTCATGAACACTCACACACACCCCCAACATCTCGCGTGCACACCCACACACACAGTCATCAAATCACGTACACTCACACACACACACCCTCACCAACCCGCGTACACTCACACACACTCCCTCACCAACTCACGTACACTCACACACACAACCTCACGAACTCACGCACACACACACCCTCACAAACTGGCGTAAACTCACAAACACACTCTCACCAACTCGTGTACACTCACACACTCCCTCACCAACTCTCGTACACACACACACACACCCTCACCAACTCACGTAAACTCACACACACAACCTCACAAACTGGCGTACACTCACAAACACACTCTCACCAACTCGCGTACACTCACACACACCCTCACCAACTCATGTACACTCACACACACCCTCACGAACTCACGTACACTCACACACACCCTCACCAACTCACGTACACACACACACACACACTCACCAACTCCTGTGCACTCACACACACACCCTGACCAAATGACGTACATTCACACACACCCTATCCAACTTGTGTACACTCACACACACTCTCACCAACTCATGTACACTCACACACACCCTCACGAACTCACGTACACTCACACACACACCCTCACCAACTCACGTACACTCCCACACACCCTCACCAACTCACGTACAATCTCACACCCTCACAAACTGACGTGCACTCACACACGCACCCTCACCAACTCACGTACACTCACACACACACCCTCACCAACTCGTGTACACTCACACACACCCTCACCAAAGCACATACATTCACACACACACACCCTCACCAACTCGCTTACACTCACAAACACATCCTCACCAACTCACGTACACTCACACACACACAAACCCTCACCAACTCACGTACACTCACACACACACACCCTCACCAACTCGCGTACACTTACACACACCCTCACCAACTCGCGTACACTCACACACACCCTCACCAACTCGCGTACACTCACACAAACCCTCACCAACTCGCGTACACTCACACACACACCCTCACCAACTCGCATACACTCACACACACACCCTCAACAATTCATGAACACTCACACACACCCCCAACATCTCGCGTGCACACCCACACACACCCTCATCAACTCACGTACACTCATACACACACCCTCACCAACTCACGTCCAATCACACACACACCCTCACCAACTCGCGTACACTCACACACACACCCTGAACAACTCACGTACACTCACACACACCCTATCCAACTTGTGTACACTCACGCACACTCCCTCACCAACTCACGGACACACACACACACACCCTCACCAACTCACGTACACACAAACACACACCCTCACCAACTCGCGTACACTCACACAAACACCCTCATCAACTCGCGTACACTCAGACACGCCCTCACCTTAATCACGTACACTCACACACACACACACCCTCACCAACTCACATACACTCACACACACCCTCACCAACTCTTGTACACTCACACACACACCCTCACCAACTCGCGTACACTAACACACACACCCTCACCAACTCACGTACATCCACACACACACCCTCACCAACTCACGTACACTCACACACGCCCCCAGACCAACTCACGTGCCCTTCCACATAAACTCACCAAATCATGTACACTCACACAGGCACTATCACCAACTCACGTACACTCACACACACCCTCACCAAATCACGTACACTCACACAGACCGTTACCAACTCAGGTACACACACGCACACACAATCATCAACTCCTGTACACTCACACACACACACACCCTGACCAACTCACGTACACTCACACACACCCTATCCAACTTGTGTAGACTCACGCACACTCCCTCACCAACTCACGGACACACAAACACACACCCTCACCAACTCACGTACACACACACACGCACCCTCACCAACTTGCGTACACTTACACTCAACCTCAGCAACTCGCGTCCGCTCACACACACACACCCTCACCAATTCATGAACACTCACACACACCCCCAACATCTCGCGTACACATCCACACACACAGTCATCAAATCACGTACACTCACACACACACACCCTCACCAACCCGCGTACACTCACACACACTCCCTCACCAGCTCACGTACACTCACACACACAACCTCACGAACTCACGTACACACACAAACACACCCTCACAAGCTGGCGTACACTCACAAACACACTCTCACCAACTCGTGTACACTCACACACACCCTCACCAACTCATGTACACTCACACACACCCTCACGAACTCACGTACAGTCACACACACCCTCACCAACTCACGTACACACACACACTCACCAACTCCTGTGCACTCACACACACACCCTGGCCAACTCACGTACACTCACACACACCCTATCCAACTTGTGTACACTCACACACACCATCACCAACTCATGGACACTCACACACACCCTCACGAACTCACGTACACTCACACACACACCCTCACCAACTCACGTACACTTACACACACCCTCACCAACTCACGTACAATCTCACACCCTCATCAACTGACGTGCACTCACACACACACCCTCACCAACTCACGTACACTCACACACACACCCTCACCAACTCGTGTACACTCACACACACTCTCACCAAATCACATACACTCACACACACACACCCTCACCAACTTGCTTACATTCACAAATACACCCTCACCAACTCACGTACACTCACACACACACAAACCCTCACCAACTCACGTACACTCACACAGACACACCCGCAACAACTCACGTACACTAACACAAACTCCCTCACCAACTCGCTTACACTCACACACACACCCTCTCCAACTTGTGTATACTCACGCACACACCATCACCAACTCACGGACACACACGCACACAACCTCAACACCTCACGTACACACACAGACACACCCTCTCCAACTTGCGTACACTCAGCACACACCCTCACCAACTCACGTACACTCACACACACCCTCACCAACTCGCGTACACTTACACACACCCTCACCAACTCGCGTACACTCACACACACCCTCACCAACTCGCGTACACTCACACACACCCTCACCAATTCATGTACACTCACACACACCCCCAACATCTCGCGTGCACACCCACACACACCCTCATCAACTCACGTACACTCATACACACACCCTCACCAACTCGCGTACACTCACACACACCCTCACCAATTCATGTACACTCACACACACCCCCAACATCTCGCGTGCACACCCACACACACCCTCATCAACTCACGTACACTCATACACACACCCTCACCAACTTACGTCCACTCACACACACACTCACCAACACACGTTCACTCATACACACACCCTCAACAACTATTTTACACACACACACCCACCTTCACTAACTCGCGTACACTCGCACACACACCCTCACCAACTCGCGTACACTCACACACACCCTCTCCAACTCCCGTACACTCACACAAACACCCTCGCCAACTCACGTACACGTACATACACCCTCACCAACTCACGTACACTCACACACACCCTCACCAACTCACGTCCACTCGTACACACACCCTCACCAACTCATGTACCCTCACACAAACACCCTCAACAACTCATGTCCACTCACACTCACACTCACCAACTCGCGTTCCCATATGCACACCCTCACCAACTCACGTACACTCACTCACACAACCTCACCAACTCACGTACACTCACACACACCCTCACACAATCGCGTACTTTCACACGCACACCCTCACCAACTCACGTACACTTAAACACACCCTCACCAAGTCACGTAAGCTCACACACGCACCAACTCACGTACACTCACATACACATACCCTCACCAACTCGCGTACACTCACGCACACAACCTCACCAACTCACGTACACTCACACACACACTCTCACCAACGCGCGTACACTCACACACTACCTCACCAACTCACGTACACTCACACACGCTCCCTCATCAACTCGCATACACTTATGCACACCCTCACCAACTCACGTACACTGACTCACACACCCTCACCAACTCATGTACACTCACACAAACACCCTCACCAACTCGCTTACACTCACACACACACCCTCACTAACTCACGTATACTCACACCCACCCTCACCAACTCACGCACACTCACACACACACCCTCACCAATTCATGAACACTCACACACACCCCCAACATCTCGCGTGCACACCCACACACACAGTCATCAAATCACGTACACTCACACACACACACCCTCACCAACCCGCGTACACTCACACACACTCCCTCACCAACTCACGTTCACTCACACACACAACCTCACGAACTCACGGACACACACACACACCCTCACAAACTGGCGTACACTCACAAACACACTCTCACCAACTCGTGTACACTCACACACACCCTCACCAACTCATGTACACTCACACACACCCTCACGAACTCACGGACAGTCACACACACCCTCACCAACTCACGTACACACACACACTCACCAACTCCTGTGCACTCACACACACACCCTGACCAACTCACGTACACTCACACACACCCTATCCAACTTGTGTACACTCACACACACCCTCACCAACTCATGTACACTCACACACACCCTCACGAACTCACGTACACTCACACACACACCCTCACCAACTCACGTACACTCACACACACCCTCACCAACTCACGTACAATCTCACACCCTCAGCAACTGACGTGCACTCACACACACACCCTCAACAACTCACGTACACTCACACACACACCCTCACCAACTCGCGTACACTCACACTCACCCTCACCAAATCACATACACTCACACACACACCCTCACCAACTCACGTATACACACACAAATACACCCTCACCAACTCACGTACACTCACACACACACAAACCCTCACCAACTCACGTACACTCACACACACACCCTCAACAACTCACGTACACTAACACATCTCCCTCACCAACTCACGTACACTCACACACACACCCTCACCAACTCACGTATACACACACACACCCTCTCCAACTTGTGTATACTCACGCACACAACCTCACCAACTCACGGACAGACACGCACACAACCTCAACAACTCACGTACACACACAGACACACCCTCTCCAACTTGCGTACACTCAGCACACACCCTCACCAACTCACGTACACTCACATACACACACCCTCACCAACTTGCGTACACTTACACACACCCTCACCAACTCGCGTACACTCACACACACCCTCACCAACTCGCGTACACTCACACACACCCTCACCAATTCATGTACACGCACACACACCCCCAACATCTCGCGTGCACACCCACACACACCCTCATCAACTCACGTACACTCATACACACACCCTCACCAACTCGCGTACACTCACACACACCCTCACCAATTCATGTACACTCACACACACCCCCAACATCTCGTGTGCACACCCACACACACCCTCATCAACTCACGTACACTCATACACACAGCCTCACCAACTCACGTCCACTCACACACACACTCACCAACTCACGTACACTCACACACACCCTGAACAACTATTTTACACACACACACACACCCTCACTAACTCGCGTACACTCGCACACACACCCTCACTAACTCGCGTACACTCACACGCACCCTCTCCAACTCCCGTACACTCACACAAACACCCTCGCCAACTCACGTACACATACACACACCTTCACCAACTCGCGTACCCTGACAGAGAACCTCCTCAACTTGCATACATTAACACACACACACACCAACTGACGTACATTCATAAACAAACCCTCTCCAAATTGCGTACACTCACACACACACACTCACCAACTCACGTACCCTCACACAAACACACTCAACAACTCATGTACACTCACACACACACTCACCAACTCGCGTTCCCATATGCACACCCTCACCAACTCACGTACACTCACTCACACAACCTCAGCAACTCACGTACACTCACACACACCCTCACACAATCGCGTACTTTCACACACACACACACTCACCAACTCACGTACACTGACACACACCCTCACCAACTCACGTAAGCTCACACACGCACCAACTCACGTACACTCACAAACACATACCGTCACCAACTCGTGTACACTCACGCACACAACCTCACCAACTCACGTACACTCACACACATACTCTCACCAACGCGCGTACACTCACACACTACCTCAACAACTCACGTACACTCACACACGCTCCCTCACCAACTCGCATACACTTATGCACACACTCACCAACTCACGTACACTGACTCACACACCCTCACCAACTCATGCACACTCACACACACACCCTCACCAACTCGCTTACACTCACACACACACCCTCACCAACTCACGGACACTCACACCGATCCTCACCAACTCACGCACACTCACACACACACCCTCGCCAACGCACGTACACACACACACCCTCACCAGCTCACGTACACTCACGCACACTCCCTCACCAACACACATACACTTACACACACCCTCACCCACTCACGTACACCCACACACATCCTGACCAACATGCGTACACTCACACACACCCTCACCAACTCACATACACTCACACACACACCCTCAACACATCAGGTACACTCACACACACACCCTCACCAACTCGCGTACACTCACACAAACACACTCAACAACTCACGTACACTCACACTCACCAACTCGCGTACAATTATGCACACCCTCACCAACTCACGTACACTCACTCACACAACCTCACCAACTCATGTACACTCACACGCACACCCTCACCAACTCGCGTACACTCACACACCCTCAACAACTCACGTACCCTCACACACCCTCACCAACTCATGTCCCCTCACACACACCCTCACACAGTCGCGTACACTCACACACAAACACTGAACAACTCACGTGCACTTACACACACCCTCACCAACTCACGTATCCTCACACACACCCTCACACACTCGCGTGCACTCACACATACCCTCACCAACTCGCGTACACTCACACACAGCCTCTCCAAATACCGTACACTCACACAAACACCCTCACCAACTCGCGTACACTCACACACACACCCTCAACAACTCACGTACACACCCACACACTCACCTTCACCAACTCACGTACACTCACACACACCCTCACCAACTCACTCAAACTCACACACACACCCTCACCAACTCGCGTACACTCACGCACACTGCCTCACCAACTCGCATACACTTACACACCCCCTCACCAACTCACGTACACCCACACAAGCCCTCACCAACTCACGTACACTTACACACACACTCACCAACCCGCGTACACTCACACACCCTCACCAACTCACATACCCTCACACACCCTCACCATCTCACGTTCCCTCACACACACCCTCACACAATCGCGTACATTCACACACACACCCTCACCAACTCACGTACACTTACACACACCCTCACCAACTCACGTACTCTCACACACACCCTCACACACTCGCGTACACTCACACACACACATCCTCACCAACTCACGTACACTGACACACACCCTCACCAACTCACGTAAGCTCACACACGCACCAACTCACGTACACTCACAAACACATACCGTCACCAACTCGCGTACACTCACGCACACAACCTCACCAACTCACGTACACTCACACACATACTCTCACCAACGCGCGTACACTCACACACTACCTCAACAACTCATGTACACTCACACACGCTCCCTCACCAACTCGCATACACTTATGCACACACTCACCAACTCACGTACACTGACTCACACACCCTCACCAACTCATGCACACTCACACACACACCCTCACCAACTCGCTTACACTCACACACACACCCTCACCAACTCACGGACACTCACACCGATCCTCACCAACTCACGCACACTCACACACACACCCTCACCAACGCACGTACACACACACACCCTCACCAGCTCACGTACACTCACGCACACTCCCTCACCAACACACATACACTTACACACACCCTCACCCACTCACGTACACCCACACACATCCTGACCAACATGCGTACACTCACACACACCCTCACCAACTCACATACACTCACACACACACCCTCAACACATCAGGTACACTCACACACACACCCTCACCAACTCGCGTACACTCACACAAACACACTCAACAACTCACGTACACTCACACTCACCAACTCGCGTACAATTATGCACACCCTCACCAACTCACGTACACTCACTCACACAACCTCACCAACTCATGTACACTCACACGCACACCCTCACCAACTCGCGTACACTCACACACCCTCAACAACTCACGTACCCTCACACACCCTCACCAACTCATTTCCCCTCACACACACCCTCACACAGTCGCGTACACTCACACACAAACACTGAACAACTCACGTGCACTTACACACACCCTCACCAACTCACGTATCCTCACACACACCCTCACACACTCGCGTGCACTCACACATACCCTCACCAACTCGCGTACACTCACACACAGCCTCTCCAAATACCGTACACTCACACAAACACCCTCACCAACTCGCGTACACTCACACACACACCCTCAACATCTCACGTACACACCCACACACTCACCTTCACCAACTCACGTACACTCACACACACCCTCACCAACTCACTCAAACTCACACACACACCCTCACCAACTCGCGTACACTCACGCACACTGCCTCACCAACTCGCATACACTTACACACCCCCTCACCAACTCACGTACACCCACACAAGCCCTCACCAACTCACGTACACTTACACACACACTCACCAACCCGCGTACACTCACACACCCTCACCAACTCACATACCCTCACACACCCTCACCATCTCACGTTCCCTCACACACACCCTCACACAATCGCGTACATTCACACACACACCCTCACCAACTCACGTACACTTACACACACCCTCACCAACTCACGTACTCTCACACACACCCTCACACACTCGCGTACACTCACACACACACATCCTCACCAACTCACGTATACTTAAACACACCCTCACCAACTCACGTAAGCGCACACACGCACCAACTCACGTACACTCACATACACATACCTTCACCAACTCGCGTACACTCACGCACTCAACCTCACCAACTCACGTACACTCACACACACAATCTCAGCATCGCGCGTACACTCACACAGTACCTCACCAACTCACGTACACTCACACACGCTCCCTCACCAACTCGCATACACTTATGCACAACCTCACCAACTCACGTACACTGACTCACACACCCTCACCAACTCACGTACACTCACACAAACACCCTCACCAACTCGCTTACACTCACACACACACACTCACCAACTCACGTACACTCACACCCACCCTCACCAACTCTCGCACACTCACACACACACCCTCACCAACTCGCGTACACTCACACACACACCCTCACCAACGCACGTACACACACACCCTCACCAGCTCACGTACACTCACGCACACTCCCTCACCAACTCACATACATTTACACACACCCTCACCAACTCACGTACACCCACACACATCCTGACCAACATGCGTACACTGACACACACCCTCACCAACTCACGTACACTCACACACACACCCTCAACACATCAGGTACACTCACACACACACCCTCACCAACTCGCGTACACTCACACAAACACACTCAACAACTCACGTACACTCACACACACACTCACCAACTCGCGTACACTTATGTACACCCTCACCAACTCAAGTACCCTCACACACATCCTGACCAACATGCGTACACTCACACACACCCTCACCAACTCACGTACACTCACTCACACAACCTCACCAACTCATGTACACTCACACGCACACCCTCACCAACTCACATACACTCACGCACACCCTCACCAACTCGCGTACACTCACACACCCTCAACAACTCACGTACCCTCACACACCCTCACCAACTCATGTCCCCTCACACACACCCTCACACAGTCGCGTACACTCACACACAAACACTGAACAACTCACGTGCACTTACACACACCCTCACCAACTCACGTATCCTCACACACACCCTCACACACTCGCGTGCACTCACACATACCCTCACCAACCCGCGTACACTCACACACAGCCTCTCCAAATACCGTACACTCACACAAACACCCTCACCAACTCGCGTACACTCACACACACACCCTCAACAACTCACGTACACACCCACACACTCACCTTCACCAACTCACGTACACTCACACACACCCTCACCAACTCACTCAAACTCACACACACACCCTCACCAACTCGCGTACACTCACGCACACTGCCTCACCAACTCGCATACACTTACACACCACCTCACCAACTCACGTACACCCACACAAGCCCTCACCAACTCACGTACACTTACACACACACTCACCAACCCGCGTACACTCACACACCCTCACCAACTCACATACCCTCACACACCCTCACCATCTCACGTACCCTCACACACACCCTCACACAATCGCGTACATTCACACACACACCCTCACCAACTCACGTACACTTACACACACCCTCACCAACTCACGTACTCTCACACACACCCTCACACACTCGCGTACACTCACACACACACATCCTCACCAACTCACGTATACTTAAACACACCCTCACCAACTCACGTAAGCGCACACACGCACCAACTCACGTACACTCACATACACATACCTTCACCAACTCGCGTACACTCACGCACGCAACCTCACCAACTCACGTACACTCACACACACAATCTCAGCATCGCGCGTACACTCACACAGTACCTCACCAAATCACGTACACTCACACACGCTCCCTCACCAACTCGCATACACTTATGCACAACCTCGCCAACTCACGTACACTGACTCACACACCCTCACCAACTCACGTACACTCACACAAACACCCTCACCAACTCGCTTACACTCACACACACACACTCACCAACTCACGTACACTCACACCCACCCTCACCAACTCTCGCACACTCACACACACACCCTCACCAACTCGCGTACACTCACACACACACCCTCACCAACGCACGTACACACACACCCTCACCAGCTCACATACATTTACACACACCCTCACCAACTCACGTACACCCACACACATCCTGACCAACATGCGTACACTGACACACACCCTCACCAACTCACGTACACTCACACACACACCCTCAAGACATCAGGTACACTCACACACACACCCTCACCAACTCGCGTACACTCACACAAACACACTCAACAACTCACGTACACTCACACACACACTCACCAACTCGCGTACACTTATGTACACCCTCACCAACTCAAGTACCCTCACACACATCCTGACCAACATGCGTACACTCACACACACCCTCACCAACTCACGTACACTCACTCACACAACCTCACCAACTCATGTACACTCACACGCACACCCTCACCAACTCACATACACTCACACACACACTCACCAACTCGCGTACACTCACACACCCTCAACAACTCACGTACCCTCACACACCCTCACCAACTCAAGTCCCCTCACACACACCCCCTCACACAGTCGCGTACACTCACACACACACACTCAACAACTCACGTGCACTTACACACACCCTCACCAACTCACGTATCCTCACACACACCCTCACACACTCGCGTACACTCACACATACCCTCACCAACTCGCGTACACTCACACACACCCTCTCCAACTACCGTACACTCACACAAACACCCTCACCAACTCGCGTACACTCACACACATACCCTCAACAACTCACGTACAAACTCACACACTCACCAACTCGCGTACACTTATGCACACCCTCACCAACTCACGTAGACTCACTCACGCAACCTCACCAACTCACAAACACTCTCACACACACCCTCACCAACTCACGTACACTCACACACACACCCTCACCAACTCGCTTACACTCACACACACACCCTCACCAACTCACGTACACTCACACACACCCTCACCAGCTCACTCAAACTCACACACACACCCTCACCAACTCGCGTACACTCACGCACACTGCCTCACCAACTCACATACACTTACACACACCCTCTCCAACTCACGTACACCCACACAAGCCCTCACCAACTCACGTACACTCACACACACACCCTCACCAACCCACGTACAATCTCACACACACACCCTCACCAACTCACTCAAACTCACACACAAACCCTCACCAACTCGCGTACACTCACACACACACACCCTCAACAACTCACGTACACTCACGCACACTCCCTCACCAACTCACATACACTTACACACACCCTCACCAACTCACGTACACCCACACAAACCCTCACCAACTCACGTACACTCACACACACACCCTCACCAACTCACGTACAATCTCACACACACACCCTCACCAACTCACGCACACTCACACACACCCTCACCAACTCACTCAAACTCACACACAAACCCTCACCAACTCGCGTACACTCACACACACACACCCTCAACAACTCACGTACACTCACGCACACTCCCTCACCAACTCACATACACTTACACACACCCTCACCAACTCACGTACACCCACACAAACCCTCACCAATTCGCGTACACTCTCACAGACACCCTCACCAACTCACGTACAATCTCACACACACACCCTCACCAACTCGCGTGCACGTACACTCACACCCTCACCAACTCACGTACACTCACACACACACACCCTCACCAACTCACGTACACTCTTCACACACACACACCCTCACCATCTCACGTACACTTTCACATACACTTTCATCAACTCACGAACACACACACACACACACCCTCACCAACTCACGTACACTCACACACACACACCCTCACCAACTCACATACACTCGGACACACACCCTCAGAACTCACGTACACTCACACACATACCCAACACCAACTCACGTACACTCACACAGACATACCCTCACCAACTCACGTACACTCGCACACGCACCCTCACCAACTCACGTATACTCACACACACCCTCACCAACTCATGTACAAACACACACACACACACCAACTCACATACACTCACACACACACACCCTCACCAACTCGCGTACACTCACACACACACCCTCACCATCTCGCGTACCCTAACACCCACCCCCTCACCAACTCACGTACACTCACACACCCTCACCACCTCACGTACACTCACACACACACACCCTCACCAGCTCACGTCCCCTCACACACACACCCTCAACAACTCACGTACACTCACACACGCACCCTCACAAACTCACGTACACTCACAAATACCCTCACCAACTCGGGTACAATCACACACACACTCTGACCAACTCACGTACTCTCATACACACACCCTCACCGACTCACGTACACTCACACACAGACCCTCACCAACTTGCATACACTAACACACACACCCTCACCAACTCACGTACACTCACACACTCACCAACTCATGTACACTCACACAGGCACCATCACCAACTCACGTACACTCACACACACCCTCAACAACTCACGTACACTCACACACACCCTCACCAACTAACGTACACACACACACACACTCACCAACTCCTGTACACTCACACACACACGCTCACCAACTTGTGCACACTCAAGCACACACCCTCACCAACTCACGGACACACACGCACACACCCTCACCAACTCACGTACACATACAGACACAACCTCTCCAACTTGCAAACACTCAAACACACACCCTCACCAACTCGCGTTCACTCACACACACACCCTCACTAACTCGTGTACACTTACACACAACCTCACTAACTCGCGTCCGCTCACACAAACACCCTCACAAATTCATGAACACTCACACACACCCCCAACATATCGCGTGCACACCCACGCACACACTCATGAACTCACGTACACTTGCACACACACCCTCAACAACTCGCGTACACTCACACACACCCTCTCCAAGTACCGTACACTCACACAAACACCCTCACCAACTTGCGTACACTCACACACACACCCTCAACAACTCACGTACACACTCAAACACTCACCAACTCGCGGACACTTATGCTCCCTCACCAACTCACGTAGACTCACTCACACAACCTCACCAACTCACAAACACTCACACACACACCCTCACCAACTCACGTACACTCACACACACACCCTCACCATCTCGCTTACACTCACACACACACCCTCACCAACTCACGTACACTCACACACACCCACACCAACTCACTCAAACTCACACACACACCCTCACCAACTCGCGTACACTCACACACACACACACCCTCACCAACTCACGTACACCCACACAAACCCTCACCAATTCGCGTACACTCTCACAGACACCCTCACCAACTCACGTACAATCTCACACACACACCCTCACCAACTCGCGTGCACGTACACTCACACCCTCACCAACTCACGTACACTCACACACACACACCCTCACCAACTCACGTACACTCTTCACACACACACACCCTCACCATCTCACGTACACTTTCACATACACTTTCATCAACTCACGAACACACACACACACACACCCTCACCAACTCACGTACACTCACACACACACACCCTCACCAACTCACATACACTCGGACACACACCCTCAGAACTCACGTACACTCACACACATACCCAACACCAACTCACGTACACTCACACAGACATACCCTCACCAACTCACGTACACTCGCACACGCACCCTCACCAACTCACGTATACTCACACACACCCTCACCAACTCATGTACAAACACACACACACACACCAACTCACATACACTCACACACACACACCCTCACCAACTCGCGTACACTCACACACACACCCTCACCATCTCGCGTACCCTAACACCCACCCCCTCACCAACTCACGTACACTCACACACCCTCACCACCTCACGTACACTCACACACACACACCCTCACCAGCTCACGTCCCCTCACACACACACCCTCAACAACTCACGTACACTCACACACGCACCCTCACAAACTCACGTACACTCACAAATACCCTCACCAACTCGGGTACAATCACACACACACTCTGACCAACTCACGTACTCTCATACACACACCCTCACCGACTCACGTACACTCACACACAGACCCTCACCAACTTGCATACACTAACACACACACCCTCACCAACTCACGTACACTCACACACTCACCAACTCATGTACACTCACACAGGCACCATCACCAACTCACGTACACTCACACACACCCTCAACAACTCACGTACACTCACACACACCCTCACCAACTAACGTACACACACACACACACTCACCAACTCCTGTACACTCACACACACACGCTCACCAACTTGTGCACACTCAAGCACACACCCTCACCAACTCACGGACACACACGCACACACCCTCACCAACTCACGTACACATACAGACACAACCTCTCCAACTTGCAAACACTCAAACACACACCCTCACCAACTCGCGTTCACTCACACACACACCCTCACTAACTCGTGTACACTTACACACAACCTCACTAACTCGCGTCCGCTCACACAAACACCCTCACAAATTCATGAACACTCACACACACCCCCAACATATCGCGTGCACACCCACGCACACACTCATGAACTCACGTACACTTGCACACACACCCTCAACAACTCGCGTACACTCACACACACCCTCTCCAAGTACCGTACACTCACACAAACACCCTCACCAACTTGCGTACACTCACACACACACCCTCAACAACTCACGTACACACTCAAACACTCACCAACTCGCGGACACTTATGCTCCCTCACCAACTCACGTAGACTCACTCACACAACCTCACCAACTCACAAACACTCACACACACACCCTCACCAACTCACGTACACTCACACACACACCCTCACCATCTCGCTTACACTCACACACACACCCTCACCAACTCACGTACACTCACACACACCCACACCAACTCACTCAAACTCACACACACACCCTCACCAACTCGCGTACACTCACACACACACACACCCTCACCAACTCACGTACACTCACGCACACTCCCTCACCAACTCACATACACTTACACACACCCTCACCAACTCACATACACCCACACAAACCCTCACCAACTCGCGTACACTCACACACACACCCTCACCAACTCACGTTCAATCTCACACACACACCCTCACCAACTCACGTACACTCACACACACACACTCACAAAGTGGCGTACACTCACAAACACACTCTCACCAACTCGCGTACACTCACACACACCCTCACCAACTCATGTACACTCACACACACCCTCACGAACTCACGTACACTCACACACACACCCTCAGAACTCACGTACACTCACACACACACCCACACCAACTCACGTACACTCACACAGACATACCCTCACCAACTCACGTACACTCGCACACGCACCCTCAACAAATCACGTCTACTCACACACACCCTCACCAACTCACGTACACACACACACACCAACTCACGTACACTCACACACACACACCCTCACCAACTCGCGTACACTCACACACACACCCTCACCATCACGCGTACCCTCACACCCACACCCTCACCAACTCACGTACACTCATTCACCCTCACCACCTCATGTACACTCACACACACACACCCTCACCAGCTCACGTACCCTCACACACATTCCCTCAACAACTCACGTACACTCATACACGCACCCTCACCAACTCACGTACACTCACACATACCCTCACCAACTCGGGTACAATCACACACACACTCTCACCAACTCACGTACTCTCATACACGCACCCTCACCAACTCACGTACACTCACACACAAACCCTCAACAACTCTTTTACACACACACACACCTTCACTAACTCACGTGCACTCACACACACACCCTCACCAACTCACGTACACTCACACAAACACCCTCAACGACTCACGTACACTCACACACACACTCACCAACTCGCGTTCCCTTATGCACACCCTCACAAACTCACGTACACTCACACACACCCTCACCAACTCACGTACACTCTCACACCCTCACCCACTCGCGTACACTCACACATAGCCTCACCAACTCGGGTAGAATCACACACACACTTTCACCAACTCACGTACACTCATACACTCACCCTCACCAACTCACGTACACTCACACACACTCTCACCAACTCTTGTACACTCACACACACACCCTCACCAACTCTTTTACACGTACAAACACACCCTCACCAACTCACGTATACTCACACACACACCCTCACCAACTCAGATACACTCACACACACACCCTCACCAACTTGCATACACTAACACACACATCCTCACCAACTCAGGTACACTCACACACACCTTCAACAACTCACGTACACTCACACACACCCTCACCAACTAACGTACACGCACACACACACACACTCACCAACTCCTGTACACTCACACACACACCCTCACCAACCTGTGTACACTCAAGCACACACCCTCACCAACTCACGGACACACACGCACACACCCTCACCAACTCACGTACACACACACACACACACCCTCACCAACTCGCGTACACTTACACACAACCTCACCAACTCACGTCCGCTCACAGAAACACCATCACCAATTCATGAACACTCACACACACCCCCAACATATCGCGGGCACACCCTCACACACTCTCATCAACTCACGTACACTCGCACACACACCCTCACCAACTCGCGTACACTCACACACACAGCCTCACCAACTCACGTACACCCACACAAACCCTCACCAACTCGCGTACACTCACACACACACCCTCAGCAAGTCAAGTACACTCACACACACCCTCACCAACTCACATACAATCTCACACACACACACTCACCAACTCGCGTGCACTTACACTCACACCCTCACCAACTCACGTACACTCTTCACACACACACCCTCACCATCTCACGTACACTTGCACATACACCTTCATCAACTCACGAACACACACACACACACCCTCACCAACTCACGTGCACTCACACACACACTCCCTCACCAACTCACATACACTCGGACACACACCCTCAGAACTCACGGACACTCACACACACACCCACACCAACTCACGTACACTCACACAGACATACCCTCACCAACTCATGTACACTCGCACACGCACCCTCACCAAATCACGTATACTCACACACACCCTCACCAACTCACGTACACACACACACACATACCAACTCACGTACACTCACACACACACACCCTCACCAACTCGCGTACACTCACACACACACCCTCACCATCACGCGTACCTCAACACCCACCCCCTCACCAACTCACGTACACTCACACACCCTCACCACCTCACGTACACTCACACACACACACCCTCACCAGCTCACGTTCCCTCACACACACACCCTCAACAACTCACGTACACTCATACACGCACCCTCACCAACTCACGTACACTCACACACAAACCCTCAACAACTCTTTTACACACACACACACCTTCACTAACTCGCGTACACTCGCACACACACCCTCACCAACTCACGTACAATCACACAAACACCCTCAACGACTCACGTACACTCACACAATCACTCACCAACTCGCGTTCCCTTATGCACACCCTCACAAACTCACGTACACTCACACACACCCTCACCAACTCACGTACACTCTCACACCCTCACCCACTCGCGTCCACTCACACATAGCCTCACCAACTCGGGTAGAATCACACACACACTTTCACCAACTCACGTACACTCATACACTCACCCTCACCAACTCACGTACACTCACACACACTCTCACCAACTCTTGTACACTCACACACACACCCTCACCAACTCTTTTACACTCACAAACACACCCTCACCAACTCACGTATACTCACACACAGACCCTCACCAACTCAGATACACTCACACACACACCCTCACCAACTTGCATACACTAACACACCCTCACGAACTCACGTACACTCACACACACCTTCAACAACTCACGTACACTCACACACTCCCTCACCAACTAACGTACACGCACACACACACACACACTCACCAACTCCTGTACACTCACACACACACACCCTCACCAACCTGTGTACACTCAAGCACACACCCTCACCAACTCACGGACACACACGCACACACCCTCACCAACTCACGTACACACACACACACACACACACCCTCACCAACTCGCGTACACTTACACACAACCTCACCAACTCGCGTCCGCTCACAGAAACACCCTCACCAATTCATGAACACTCACACACACCCCCAACATATCGCGGGCACACCCACACACACTCTCATCAACTCACGTACACTCGCACACACACCCTCACCAACTCGCGTACACTCATACAAACACCCTCACCAACTCGCGTACACTCACACACACACACCCTCACCAACTCACGTACACCCACACAAACCCTCAGCAACTCGCGTACACTCACACACACACCCTCACCAAGTCAAGTACACTCACACACACCCTCACCAACTCACGTACAGTCTCACACACACACTCACCAACTCGCGTGCACTTACACTCACACCCTCACCAACTCACGTACACTCACACACACACACCCTCACCAACTCACGTACACTCTTCACACACACACCCTCACCATCTCACGTACACTTGCACATACACCTTCATCAACTCACGAACACACACACACCCTCACCAACTCACGTACACTAACACACACACTCCCTCACCAACTCACATATACTCGGACACACACCCTCAGAACTCACGTACACTCACACACACACCCACACCAACTCACGTACACTCACACAGACATACCCTCACCAACTCATGTGCACTCGCACACGCACCCTCACCAAATCACGTATACTCACACACACCCTCACCAACTCACGTACACACACACACACACACCAACTCACGTACACTCACACACACACACCCTCACCAACTCGCGTACACTCACACACACACCCTCACCATCACGCGTACCTCAACACACACCCCCTCACCAACTCACGTACACTCACACACCCTCACCACCTCACGTACACTCACACACACACACCCTCACCAGCTCACGTTCCCTCACACACACACCCTCAACAAATCACGTACACTCATACACGTTCCCTCACCAACTCACGTACACCCACACACAAACCCTCAACAACTCTTTTACACACACACACAACTTCACTAACTCGCGTACACTCGCACACACACTCTCACCAACCCGTTACACTCACACACACCCTCTCCAACCCCCGTACACTCACACAAACACCCTCACCAACTCACGTACACATGCACACACCCGCAGCAACTCACGTACACTCACACACACACACCCTCACCAACTCGCGTAGACTCATGCACACACCCTCACCAACTCACATACACTCACACACACATCCTCACCAACTCACGTACACTCACACACACCCTCACCAACTCGTGTACACTCACACACACATTCTCACCAACTCGCATACACTCACACACACCCTCACCAATTCACGTGCATTCACACACACCCTCACCAACTCATGTACATTCACACAAACCTCCTCACCAATGCACGTACACTCACACACACACCCTCACCAACTCACGTACACTCAGACACGCCCTCACCTTAATCACGTACACTCACACACACACACCCTCACCAACTCACATACACTCACACACACCTTCACCAACTCACGGACACACACACACACAAAACCTCACCAACTCGCGTCCGCTCACACACACACCCTCACCAATTCATGAACACTCATACACACACCCAACATCTCGCGTGCACACCCACACACACACTCATCAACTCACGTACACTCACACACACACCCTCACCATCCCGCGTACACTCACACACACACCCTCACCAACTCACGTACACTCACACACACACCCTCACCAAATCATGTACACACACACACACACACTCAACAACTCCTGTACACTCACACACACACCCTGACCAACTCACGTACACTCACACACACCCTATCCAACTTGTGTACACTCACGCCCAACCCTCACCAACTCACAGACACACACGCACACACCCTCACCAACTCACGTACACACACACACACACACCCTCACCGACTCGCGTTCACTCACACACACACACCCTCAACAACTTGCGTACACTTACACACACCCTCGCCAACTCGCGTCCGCTCACACACAAACCCTCACCAATTCATGAACACTCACACACACCCCCAAAATCTCGCGTGCACACCCACACACACACTCATCAACTCACGTACACTCACACACACAACCTTACCAACCCGCGTACACTCACACACACTCCCTCACCAACTGCCGTACACTCACACACACACACTCACCAACTCGCGTACACTCACACACACATCCTCACCAACTCACGTACACTCACACACACCCTCACAAACTGGCGTACACTCACACACACACACTCACCATCTCGCGTACACTCACACAAACCCTCACCAACTCACGCTCACTCACACACACACCATCACCAACCCACGTACACTCGCACACACACCCTCACCAAATCACATACACTCACACACACACACCCTCACCAACTCGCTTACAATCACAAACACACCCTCACCAACTCACGTACACTCACAAACACACAAACCCTCACCAACTCACGTTAACTCACACACACAAACCCTCAACAACTCGCGTACACTAACACACACTCCCTCACCAACTCACGTACACTCACACACACACCCTCAACAACTCACGTCCACACACACATACTCACAAACTCCTGTACACTCACACACACACCTGAACCAACTCACTTAAACACACACGCACCCTCTCCAAATGTGTAAACTCACGCACACACCCTCACCAACTCACGGACACACACGTACACAACCTCACCAACTCGCGTACACTTACACACACCCTCACCAAATCGCGTACACTCACACACACCCTCACCAACTCGCGTACACTCACACACACACCCTGACCAACTCACGTACACTCACACACACCCTATCCAACTTGTGTACACTCACGCACACTCCCTCACCAACTCACGGACACACACACACACACCCTCACGAACTCACGTACACACACACCCTCACCAACTCACGTACACTCACACACACACTCACCAATTCACGTACACTCAGGCACACACCCTTACCAACTCGCGTACACTCACACAAACACCCTCATCAACTCGCGTACACTCACACACACACCCTCACCAACTCACGTACACTCCCACACACCCTCACCAACTCATGTACACTCACACACACCCTCACGAATTCACGTACACTCACACACACCCTCAGAACTCACGTACACTCACACACACACCCACACCAACTCACGTACACTCACACAGACATACCCTCACCAACTCACGTACACTCGCACACGCACCCTCACCAAATCACGTCTACTCACACACACCCTCACCAACTCACGTACACTCACACACACACACCCTCACCAACTCACATACACTCGGACACACACCCTCAGAACTCACGTACACTCACACACATACCCAACACCAACTCACGTACACTCACACAGACATACCCTCACCAACTCACGTACACTCGCACACGCACCCTCACCAACTCACGTATACTCACACACACCCTCACCAACTCATGTACAAACACACACACACACACCAACTCACATACACTCACACACACACACCCTCACCAACTCGCGTACACTCACACACACACCCTCACCATCTCGCGTACCCTAACACCCACCCCCTCACCAACTCACGTACACTCACACACCCTCACCACCTCACGTACACTCACACACACACACCCTCACCAGCTCACGTCCCCTCACACACACACCCTCAACAACTCACGTACACTCACACACGCACCCTCACCAACTCACGTACACTCACAAACACCCTCACCAACTCGGGTACAATCACACACACACTCTGACCAACTCACGTACTCTCATACACACACCCTCACCGACTCACGTACACTCACACACAGACCCTCACCAACTTGCATACACTAACACACACACCCTCACCAACTCACGTACACTCACACACTCACCAACTCATGTACACTCACACAGGCACCATCACCAACTCACGTACACTCACACACACCCTCAACAACTCACGTGCACTCACACACACCCTCACCAACTAACGTACACACACACACACACTCACCAACTCCTGTACACTCACACACACACGCTCACCAACTTGTGCACACTCAAGCACACACCCTCACCAACTCACGGACACACACGCACACACCCTCACCAACTCACGTACACATACAGACACAACCTCTCCAACTTGCAAACACTCAAACACACACCCTCACCAACTCGCGTTCACTCACACACACACCCTCACTAACTCGTGTACACTTACACACAACCTCACTAACTCGCGTCCGCTCACACAAACACCCTCACAAATTCATGAACACTCACACACACCCCCAACATATCGCGTGCACACCCACGCACACACTCATGAACTCACGTACACTTGCACACACACCCTCAACAACTCGCGTACCCTCACACACACCCTCTCCAAGTACCGTACACTCACACAAACACCCTCACCAACTTGCGTACACTCACACACACACCCTCAACAACTCACGTACACACTCAAACACTCACCAACTCGCGGACACTTATGCTCCCTCACCAACTCACGTAGACTCACTCACACAACCTCACCAACTCACAAACACTCACACACACACCCTCACCAACTCACGTACACTCACACACACACCCTCACCATCTCGCTTACACTCACACACACACCCTCACCAACTCACGTACACTCACACACACCCACACCAACTCACTCAAACTCACACACACACCCTCACCAACTCGCGTACACTCACACACACACACACCCTCACCAACTCACGTACACTCACGCACACTCCCTCACCAACTCACATACACTTACACACACCCTCACCAACTCACATACACCCACACAAACCCTCACCAACTCGCGTACACTCACACACACACCCTCACCAACTCACGTTCAATCTCACACACACACCCTCACCAACTCACGTACACTCACACACACACCCTCACAAACTGGCGTACACTCACAAACACACTCTCACCAACTCGCGTACACTCACACACACCCTCACCAACTCATGTACACTCACACACACCCTCACGAACTCACGTACACTCACACACACCCTCAGAACTCACGTACACTCACACACACACCCACACCAACTCACGTACACTCACACAGACATACCCTCACCAACTCACGTACACTCACACAGACACACCCTCACCATCCCGCGTACACTCACACACACACCCTCACCAACTCACGTACACTCACACACACACCCTCACCAAATCATGTACACACACACACACACACTCAACAACTCCTGTACACTCACACACACACCCTGACCAACTCACGTACACTCACACACACCCTATCCAACTTGTGTACACTCACGCCCAACCCTCACCAACTCACAGACACACACGCACACACCCTCACCAACTCACGTACACACACACACACACACCCTCACCGACTCGCGTTCACTCACACACACACACCCTCAACAACTTGCGTACACTTACACACACCCTCGCCAACTCGCGTCCGCTCACACACAAACCCTCACCAATTCATGAACACTCACACACACCCCCAAAATCTCGCGTGCACACCCACACACACACTCATCAACTCACGTACACTCACACACACAACCTTACCAACCCGCGTACACTCACACACACTCCCTCACCAACTGCCGTACACTCACACACACACACTCACCAACTCGCGTACACTCACACACACATCCTCACCAACTCACGTACACTCACACACACCCTCACAAACTGGCGTACACTCACACACACACACTCACCATCTCGCGTACACTCACACAAACCCTCACCAACTCACGCTCACTCACACACACACCATCACCAACCCACGTACACTCGCACACACACCCTCACCAAATCACATACACTCACACACACACACCCTCACCAACTCGCTTACAATCACAAACACACCCTCACCAACTCACGTACACTCACAAACACACAAACCCTCACCAACTCACGTTAACTCACACACACAAACCCTCAACAACTCGCGTACACTAACACACACTCCCTCACCAACTCACGTACACTCACACACACACCCTCAACAACTCACGTCCACACACACATACTCACAAACTCCTGTACACTCACACACACACCTGAACCAACTCACTTAAACACACACGCACCCTCTCCAAATGTGTAAACTCACGCACACACCCTCACCAACTCACGGACACACACGTACACAACCTCACCAACTCGCGTACACTTACACACACCCTCACCAAATCGCGTACACTCACACACACCCTCACCAACTCACGTACACTCACACACACCCTATCCAACTTGTGTACACTCACGCACACTCCCTCACCAACTCACGGACACACACACACACACCCTCACGAACTCACGTACACACACACACACACCCTCACCAACTCACGTACACTCACACACACACTCACCAATTCACGTACACTCAGGCACACACCCTTACCAACTCGCGTACACTCACACAAACACCCTCATCAACTCGCGTACACTCACACACACCCTCACCAACTCACGTACACTCCCACACACCCTCACCAACTCATGTACACTCACACACACCCTCACGAATTCACGTACACTCATACACACCCTCAGAACTCACGTACACTCACACACACACCCACACCAACTCACGTACACTCACACAGACATACCCTCACCAACTCACGTACACTCGCACACGCACCCTCACCAAATCACGTCTACTCACACACACCCTCACCAACTCACGTACACTCACACACACACACCCTCACCAACTCACATACACTCGGACACACACCCTCAGAACTCACGTACACTCACACACATACCCAACACCAACTCACGTACACTCACACAGACATACCCTCACCAACTCACGTACACTCGCACACGCACCCTCACCAACTCACGTATACTCACACACACCCTCACCAACTCATGTACAAACACACACACACACACCAACTCACATACACTCACACACACACACCCTCACCAACTCGCGTACACTCACACACACACCCTCACCATCTCGCGTACCCTAACACCCACCCCCTCACCAACTCACGTACACTCACACACCCTCACCACCTCACGTACACTCACACACACACACCCTCACCAGCTCACGTCCCCTCACACACACACCCTCAACAACTCACGTACACTCACACACGCACCCTCACCAACTCACGTACACTCACAAACACCCTCACCAACTCGGGTACAATCACACACACACTCTGACCAACTCACGTACTCTCATACACACACCCTCACCGACTCACGTACACTCACACACAGACCCTCACCAACTTGCATACACTAACACACACACCCTCACCAACTCACGTACACTCACACACTCACCAACTCATGTACACTCACACAGGCACCATCACCAACTCACGTACACTCACACACACCCTCAACAACTCACGTGCACTCACACACACCCTCACCAACTAACGTACACACACACACACACTCACCAACTCCTGTACACTCACACACACACGCTCACCAACTTGTGCACACTCAAGCACACACCCTCACCAACTCACGGACACACACGCACACACCCTCACCAACTCACGTACACATACAGACACAACCTCTCCAACTTGCAAACACTCAAACACACACCCTCACCAACTCGCGTTCACTCACACACACACCCTCACTAACTCGTGTACACTTACACACAACCTCACTAACTCGCGTCCGCTCACACAAACACCCTCACAAATTCATGAACACTCACACACACCCCCAACATATCGCGTGCACACCCACGCACACACTCATGAACTCACGTACACTTGCACACACACCCTCAACCACTCGCGTACACTCACACACACCCTCTCCAAGTACCGTACACTCACACAAACACCCTCACCAACTTGCGTACACTCACACACACACCCTCAACAACTCACGTACACACTCAAACACTCACCAACTCGCGGACACTTATGCTCCCTCACCAACTCACGTAGACTCACTCACACAACCTCACCAACTCACAAACACTCACACACACACCCTCACCAACTCACGTACACTCACACACACACCCTCACCATCTCGCTTACACTCACACACACACCCTCACCAACTCACGTACACTCACACACACCCACACCAACTCACTCAAACTCACACACACACCCTCACCAACTCGCGTACACTCACACACACACACACCCTCACCAACTCACGTACACTCACGCACACTCCCTCACCAACTCACATACACTTACACACACCCTCACCAACTCAAATACACCCACACAAACCCTCACCAACTCGCGTACACTCACACACACACCCTCACCAACTCACGTTCAATCTCACACACACACCCTCACCAACTCACGTACACTCACACACACACCCTCACAAACTGGCGTACACTCACAAACACACTCTCACCAACTCGCGTACACTCACACACACCCTCACCAACTCATGTACACTCACACACACCCTCACGAACTCACGTACACTCACACACACCCTCAGAACTCACGTACACTCACACACACACCCACACCAACTCACGTACACTCACACAGACATACCCTCACCAACTCACGTACACTCGCACACGCACCCTCACCAAATCACGTCTACTCACACACACCCTCACCAACTCACGTACACACACACACACCAACTCACGTACACTCACACACACACACCCTCACCAACTCGCGTACACTCACACACACACCCTCACCATCACGCGTACCCTCACACCGACACCCTCACCAACTCACGGACACTCATTCACCCTCACCACCTCACGTACACTCACACACACACACCCTCACCAGCTCACGTACCCTCACACACATTCCCTCAACAACTCACGTACACTCATACAAGCACCCTCACCAACTCACGTACACTCACACATACCCTCACCAACTCGGGTACAATCACACACACACTCTCACCAACTCACGTACTCTCATACACGCACCCTCACCAACTCACGTACACTCACACACAAACCCTCAACAACTCTTTTACACACACACACACCTTCACTAACTCACGTGCACTCACACACACACCCTCACCAACTCACGTACACTCACACAAACACCCTCAACGACTCACGTACACTCACACACACACTCACCAACTCGCGTTCCCTTATGCACACCCTCACAAACTCACGTACACTCACACACACCCTCACCAACTCACGTACACTCTCACACCCTCACCCACTCGCGTACACTCACACACACTCTCACCAACTCTTGTACACTCACACACACACCCTCACCAACTCTTTTACACGTACAAACACACCCTCACCAACTCACGTATACTCACACACACACCCTCACCAACTCAGATACACTCACACACACACCCTCACCAACTTGCATACACTAACACACACATCCTCACCAACTCAGGTACACTCACACACACCTTCAACAACTCACGTACACTCACACACACCCTCACCAACTAACGTACACGCACACACACACACACTCACCAACTCCTGTACACTCACACACACACCCTCACCAACCTGTGTACACTCAAGCACACACCCTCACCAACTCACGGACACACACGCACACACCCTCACCAACTCACGTACACACACACACACACACCCTCACCAACTCGCGTACACTTACACACAACCTCACCAACTCACGTCCGCTCACAGAAACACCATCACCAATTCATGAACACTCACACACACCCCCAACATATCGCGGGCACACCCTCACACACTCTCATCAACTCACGTACCCTCGCACACACACCCTCACCAACTCGCGTACACTCACACACACAGCCTCACCAACTCACGTACACCCACACAAACCCTCACCAACTCGCGTACACTCACACACACACCCTCAGCAAGTCAAGTACACTCACACACACCCTCACCAACTCACATACAATCTCACACACACACACTCACCAACTCGCGTGCACTTACACTCACACCCTCACCAACTCACGTACACTCTTCACACACACACCCTCACCATCTCACGTACACTTGCACATACACCTTCATCAACTCACGAACACACACACACACACCCTCACCAACTCACGTGCACTCACACACACACTCCCTCACCAACTCACATACACTCGGACACACACCCTCAGAACTCACGGACACTCACACACACACCCACACCAACTCACGTACACTCACACAGACATACCCTCACCAACTCATGTACACTCGCACACGCACCCTCACCAAATCACGTATACTCACACACACCCTCACCAACTCACGTACACACACACACACATGCCAACTCACGTACACTCACACACACACACCCTCACCAACTCGCGTACACTCACACACACACCCTCACCATCACGCGTACCTCAACACCCACCCCCTCACCAACTCACGTACACTCACACACCCTCACCACCTCACGTACACTCACACACACACACCCTCACCAGCTCACGTTCCCTCACACACACGCCCTCAACAACTCACGTACACTCATACACGCACCCTCACCAACTCACGTACACTCACACACAAACCCTCAACAACTCTTTTACACACACACACACCTTCACTAACTCGCGTACACTCGCACACACACCCTCACCAATTCACGTACAATCACACAAACACCCTCAACGACTCACGTACACTCACACAATCACTCACCAACTCGCGTTCCCTTATGCACACCCTCACAAACTCACGTACACTCACACACACCCTCACCAACTCACGTACACTCTCACACCCTCACCCACTCGCGTCCACTCACACATAGCCTCACCAACTCGGGTAGAATCACACACACACTTTCACCAACTCACGTACACTCATACACTCACCCTCACCAACTCACGTACACTCACACACACTCTCACCAACTCTTGTACACTCACACACACACCCTCACCAACTCTTTTACACTCACAAACACACCCTCACCAACTCACGTATACTCACACACAGACCCTCACCAACTCAGATACACTCACACACACACCCTCACCAACTTGCATACACTAACACACACATCCTCACGAACTCACGTACACTCACACACACCTTCAACAACTCACGTACACTCACACACACCCTCACCAACTAACGTACACGCACACACACACACACACTCACCAACTCCCGTACACTCACACACACACACCCTCACCAACCTGTGTACACTCAAGCACACACCCTCACCAACTCACGGACACACACGCACACACCCTCACCAACTCACGTACACACACACACGCACACACACCCTCACCAACTCGCGTACACTTACACACAACCTCACCAACTCGCGTCCGCTCACAGAAACACCCTCACCAATTCATGAACACTCACACACACCCCCAACATATCGCGGGCACACCCACACACACTCTCATCAACTCACGTACACTCGCACACACACCCTCACCAACTCGCGTACACTCATACAAACACCCTCACCAACGCGCGTACACTCACACACACACACCCTCACCAACTCACGTACACCCACACAAACCCTCAGCAACTCGCGTACACTCACACACACACCCTCACCAAGTCAAGTACACTCACACACACCCTCACCAACTCACGTACAGTCTCACACACACACTCACCAACTCGCGTGCACTTACACTCACACCCTCACCAAATCACGTACACTCACACACACACACCCTCACCAACTCACGTACACTCTTCACACACACACCCTCACCATCTCACGTACACTTGCACATACACCTTCATCAACTCACGAACACACACACACCCTCACCAACTCACGTACACTAACACACACACTCCCTCACCAACTCACATACACTCGGACACACACCCTCAGAACTCACGTACACTCACACACACACCCACACCAACTCACGTACACTCACACAGACATACCCTCACCAACTCATGTGCACTCGCACACGCACCCTCACCAAATCACGTATACTCACACACACCCTCACCAACTCACGTACACACACACACACACACCAACTCACGTACACTCACACACACACACCCTCACCAACTCGCGTACACTCACACACACACCCTCACCATCACGCGTACCTCAACACACACCCCCTCACCAACTCACGTACACTCACACACCCTCACCACCTCACGTACACTCACACACACACACCCTCACCAGCTCACGTTCCCTCACACACACACCCTCAACAAATCACGTACACTCATACACGCACCCTCACCAACTCACGTACACCCACACACAAACCCTCAACAACTCTTTTACACACACACACAACTTCACTAACTCGCGTACACTCGCACACACACTCTCACCAACCCGTTACACTCACACACACCCTCTCCAACCCCCGTACACTCACACAAACACCCTCACCAACTCACGTACACATGCACACACCCGCAGCAACTCACGTACACTCACACACACACACCCTCACCAACTCGCGTAGACTCATGCACACACCCTCACCAACTCACATACACTCACACACACATCCTCACCAACTCACGTACACTCACACACACCCTCACCAACTCGTGTACACTCACACACACATTCTCACCAACTCGCATACACTCACACACACCCTCACCAATTCACGTGCATTCACACACACCCTCACCAACTCATGTACATTCACACACACCCTCACCAACTCATGTACATTCACACAAACCTCCTCACCAATGCACGTACACTCACACACACACCCTCACCAACTCACGTACACTCAGACACGCCCTCACCTTAATCACGTACACTCACACACACACACCCTCACCAACTCACATACACTCACACACACCTTCACCAACTCACGGACACACACACACACAAAACCTCACCAACTCGCGTCCGCTCACACACACGCCCTCACCAATTCATGAACACTCATACACACACCCAACATCTCGCGTGCACACCCACACACACACTCATCAACTCACGTACACTCACACACACACCCTCACCATCCCGCGTACACTCACACACACACCCTCACCAACTCACGTACACTCACACACACACCCTCACCAAATCATGTACACACACACACACACACTCAACAACTCCTGTACACTCACACACACACCCTGACCAACTCACGTACACTCACACACACCCTATCCAACTTGTGTACACTCACGCACAACCCTCACCAACTCACAGACACACACGCACACATCCTCACCAACTCACGTACACACACACACACACACCCTCACCGACTCGCGTTCACTCACACACACACACCCTCAACAACTTGCGTACACTTACACACACCCTCGCCAACTCGCGTCCGCTCACACACAAACCCTCACCAATTCATGAACACTCACACACACCCCCAAAATCTCGCGTGCACACCCACACACACACTCATCAACTCACGTACACTCACACACACAACCTTACCAACCCGCGTACACTCACACACACTCCCTCACCAACTGCCGTACACTCACACACACACACTCACCAACTCGCGTACACTCACACACACATCCTCACCAACTCACGTACACTCACACACACCCTCACAAACTGGCGTACACTCACACACACACACTCACCATCTCGCGTACACTCACAGAAACCCTCACCAACTCACGTGCACTCACACACACCCTCACCAACTCACGCTCACTCACACACACACCATCACCAACCCACGTACACTCGCACACACACCCTCACCAAATCACATACACTCACACACACACACCCTCACCAACTCGCTTACAATCACAAACACACCCTCACCAACTCACGTACACTCACAAACACACAAACCCTCACCAACTCACGTTAACTCACACACACAAACCCTCAACAACTCGCGTACACTAACACACACTCCCTCACCAACTCACGTACACTCACACACACACCCTCAACAACTCACGTCCACACACACATACTCACAAACTCCTGTACACTCACACACACACCTGAACCAACTCACTTAAACACACACGCACCCTCTCCAAATGTGTAAACTCACGCACACACCCTCACCAACTCACGGACACACACGTACACAACCTCACCAACTCGCGTACACTTACACACACCCTCACCAAATCGCGTACACTCACACACACCCTCACCAACTCGCGTACACTCACACACACACCCTGACCAACTCACGTACACTCACACACACCCTATCCAACTTGTGTACACTCACGCACACTCCCTCACCAACTCACGGACACACACACACACACCCTCACGAACTCACGTACACACACACACACACCCTCACCAACTCACGTACACTCACACACACACTCACCAATTCACGTACACTCAGGCACACACCCTTACCAACTCGCGTACACTCACACAAACACCCTCATCAACTCGCGTACACTCACACACACCCTCACCAACTCACGTACACTCCCACACACCCTCACCAACTCATGTACACTCACACACACCCTCACGAATTCACGTACACTCATACACACCCTCAGAACTCACGTACACTCACACACACACCCACACCAACTCACGTACACTCACACAGACATACCCTCACCAACTCACGTACACTCGCACACGCACCCTCACCAAATCACGTCTACTCACACACACCCTCACCAACTCACGTACACTCACAAACACACAAACCCTCACCAACTCACGTTAACTCACACACACAAACCCTCAACAACTCGCGTACACTAACACACACTCCCTCACCAACTCACGTACACTCACACACACACCCTCAACAACTCACGTCCACACACACATACTCACAAACTCCTGTACACTCACACACACACCTGAACCAACTCACTTAAACACACACGCACCCTCTCCAAATGTGTAAACTCACGCACACACCCTCACCAACTCACGGACACACACGTACACAACCTCACCAACTCGCGTACACTTACACACACCCTCACCAAATCGCGTACACTCACACACACCCTCACCAACTCGCGTACACTCACACACACACCCTCACCAATTCATGTACACTCACACACAGCCCCAACATTCCGCGTGCACACCCACACACACCCTCATCCACTCACGTACACTCATACACACACACTCACCAACTCACGTCCACTCACACACACACCCTCACCAACTCGCGTACACTCACACACACACCCTGACCAACTCACGTACACTCACACACACCCTATCCAACTTGTGTACACTCACGCACACTCCCTCACCAACTCACGGACACACACACACACACCCTCACGAACTCACGTACACACACACACACACCCTCACCAACTCACGTACACTCACACACACACTCACCAACTCACGTACACTCAGGCACACACCCTTACCAACTCGCGTACACTCACACAAACACCCTCATCAACTCGCGTACACTCACACACACACCCTCACCAACTCACGTACACTCCCACACACCCTCACCAACTCACGTACAATCTCACACCCTCACAAACTGACGTGCACTCACACACACACCCTCACCAACTCACGTACACTCACACACACACCCTCACCAACTCGTGTACACTCACACACACCCTCACCAAATCACAGACATTCACACACACACACCCTCACCAACTCGCTTACACTCACAAACACATCCTCACCAACTCAAGTACACTCACACACACACAAACCCTCACCAACTCACGTACACTCACACACACACACACACTCACCAACTCGCGTACACTTACACACACCCTCACCAACTCGCGTACACTCACACACACCCTCACCAACTCGCGTACACTCACACACACCCTCACCAACTCGCGTACACTCAGCACACAACCTTACGAACTCACTTACACTCACACACACACACCCTCACCAACTCACGTACACTTACACACACCCTCACCAACTCGCGTACACTCACACACACCCTCACCAACTCGCGTACACTCACACACACACCCTCACCAATTCATGTACACTCCCACACACCCCCAACATCTCGCGTGCACACCCACACACACCCTCATCAACTCACGTACACTCATACACACACACTCACCAACTCACGTCCACTCACACACACACCCTCACCAACTCGCGTACACTCACACACACACCCTGACCAACTCACGTACACTCACACACACCCTATCCAACTTGTGTACACTCACGCACACTCCCTCACCAACTCACGGACACACACACACCCTCACGAACTCACGTACACACACACACACACCCTCACCAACTCACGTACACTCACACACACACTCACCAACTCAAGTACACTCAGGCACACACCCTCACCAACTCGCGTACACTCACACAAACACCCACATCAACTCGCGTATGCTCAGACACGCCCTCACCTTAATCATGCACACTCACACACACACACCCTCACCAACTCACATACACTCACACACACCCTCACCAACTCTTGTACACTCACACACACACACCCTCACCAACTCACGTACACCCACACACACACCCTCACCAACTCAAAAACACTCACACACGCACCCAGACCAACTCACGTGCCCTTCCACATAAACTCACCAAATCATGTACACTCACACAGGCACTATCACCAACTCACGGACACTCACACACACCCTCACCGAATCACGTACACTCACACAGACCCTTACCAACTCACGTACACACACACACAGACCCTCACCAACTTGCGTACACTTACATACAACCTCACCAACTCGCGTCCGCTCACACACACACACACTCACCAATTCATGAACACTCACACACACCCCCAACATCTCGCGTGCACACCCACACACACAGTCATCAAATCACGTACACTCACACACACACACCCTCACCAACCCGCGTACACTCACACACACTCCCTCACCAACTCAGGTACACTCACACACACAACCTCACGAACTCACGTACACACACACCCTCACAAACTGGCGTACACTCACAAACACACTCTCACCAACTCGTGTACACTCACACACTCCCTCACCAACTCACGTACACACACATACACACCCTCACCAACTCACGTACACTCACACACACACCCTCACAAACTGGCGTACACTCACAAACACACTCTCACCAACTCGCGTACACTCACACACACCCTCACCAACTCATGTACACTCACACACACCCTCACGAACTCACTTACACTCACACACACCCTCACCAACTCACGTACACACACACTCACCAACTCCTGTGCACTCACACACACACCCTGACCAACTCACGTACACTCACACACACCCTATCCAACTTGTGTACACTCACACACACCCTCACCAACTCATGTACACTCACACACACCGTCACGAACTCACGTACACTCACACACACACCCTCACCAACTCACGTACACTCCCACACACCCTCACCAACTCACGTACAATCTCACACCCTCACAAACTGACGTGCACTCACACACACACCCTCACCAACTCACGTACACTCACACACACACCCTCACCAACTCGTGTACACTCACACACACCCTCACCAAAGCACATACATTCACACACACACACCCTCACCAACTCGCTTACACTCACAAACACATCCTCACCAACTCACGTACACTCACACACACACAAACCCTCACCAACTCACGCACACTCACACACACACACACTCACCAACTTGCGTACACTTACACACACCCTCACCAACTCGCGTACACTCACACACACCCTCACCAACTCGCGCACACACACCCTCACCAATTCGCGTACACTCACACACACACCCTCACCAACTCGCTTCCACTCACACCCTCGACAATTCATGTACACTCACACACACCCCCAACATCTCGCGTGCACACCCACACACACCCTCTTCAACTCACGTACACTCATACACACACCCTCACCAACTCACGTCCAATCACACACACACCCTCACCAACTAGCGTACACTCACACACACATCCTGAACAACTCACGTACACTCACACACACCCTATCCAACTTGTGTACACTCACGCACACTCCCTCACCAACACACGGACACACACACATACACCCTCACCAACTCACGTACACACACACACACCCTCACCAACTCACGTACACTCACACACACACTCACCACCTCACGTACACTCAGGCACACACCCTCACCAACTCACGTACACTCACACAAACACCCTCATCAACTCGCGTACACTCAGACACGCCCTCACCTTAATCACGTACACTCACACACACACATCCTCACCAACTCACATACACTCACACACACCCTCACCAACTCTTGTACACTCACACACACACACTCACCAACTCGCGTATACTCGCACACACATCCTCACCAACTCACGTACACTCACACACACCCTCACAAACTGGCGCACACTCACACACACACACTCACCATCTCGCGTACACTCACACAAACCCTCACCAACTCACGTGCACTCACACACACCCTCACCAACTCACGCTCACTCACACACACACCCTCACCAACCCGCGTACACTCGCACACACACTCTCACCAAATCACATACACTCACACACACACACCCTCACCAACTCGCTTACAATCACAAACACACCCTCACCAACTCACGTACACTCACAAACACACAAACCCTCACCAACTCACGTTAACTCACACACACAAACCCTCAACAACTCGCGTACACTAACACACACTCCCTCGCCAACTCACGTACACTCACACACACACCCTCAACAACTCACGTACACACACACATACTCACAAACTCCTGTACACTCACGCACACACCCTCACCAACTCACGGACACACACGCACACAACCTCACCAACTCGCGTACACTTACACACACCCTCACCAACTCGCGTACACTCACACACACCCTCACCAACTCGCGTACACTCACACACACACCCTCACCAATTCATGTACACTCACACACACCCCCAACATCTCGCGTGCACAACCACACACACCTTCATTAACTCACGTACACTCATACACACACACTCACCAACTCACGTCCACTCACACACACACCCTCACCAACTCGCGTACACTCACACACACACCCTGACCAACTCACGTACACTCACACACACCCTATCCAACTTGTGTACACTCACGCACACTCCCTCACCAACTCACGGACACACACACACACACCCTCACCAACTCACGTACACACACACACACACCCTCACCAACTCACGTACACTCACACACACACTCACCAACTCACGTGCACTCAGGCACACACCCTCACCAACTCGCGTACACTCACACAAACAACCTCATCAACTCGCGTACGCTCAGACACGCCCTCACCTGAATCACGCACACTCACACACACACACCCTCACCAACTCACATACACTCACACACACCCTCACCAACTCTTGTACACTCACACACACACACCCTCACCAACTCACGTACACCCACACACACACCCTCACCAACTCACGTACACTCACACACGCACCCAGACCAACTCACGTGCCCTTCCACATAAACTCACCAAATCATGTACACTCACACAGGCACTATCACCAACTCACGTACACTCACACACACCCTCACCAAATCACGTACACTCACACAGACCCTTACCAACTCACGTACACACACGCACACACAATCATCAACTCGTGTACACTCACACACACACACCCTGACCAACTCACGTACACTTACACACACCCTATCCAACTTGTGTACACTCACGCACACTCCCTCACCAACTCACGGACACACAAACACACACCCTCACCAACTCACGTACACACACACACAGACCCTCACCAACTTGCGTACACTTACACACAACCTCACCAACTCGCGTCCGCTCACACACACACACCCTCACCAATTCATGAACACTCACACACACCCCCAACATCTCGCGTGCACACCCACACACACAGTCATCAAATCACGTACACTCACACACACACACCCTCACCAACCCGCGTACACTCACACACACTCCCTCACCAACTCACGTACACTCACACACACAACCTCACGAACTCACGTACATACAGACACACACCCTCACAAACTGGCGTACCCTCACAAACACACTCTCACCAACTCGTGTACACTCACACACTCCCTCACCAACTCACGTACACTCACACACACACCCTCACCAACTCACGTACACTCACACACACACCCTCACAAACTGGCGTACACTCACAAACACACTCTCACCAACTCGCGTACACTCACACACACCCTCACCAACTCATGTACACTCACACACACCCTCACGAACTCACGTACACTCACACACACACTCACCAACTCCTGTGCACTCACACACACACCCTGACCAACTCACGTACACTCACACACTCCCTATCCAACTTGTGTACACTCACACACACCCTCACCAACTCACGTACACTCCCACACACCCTCACCAACTCACGTACAATCTCACACCCTCGTGTACACTCACACACACCCTCACCAAATCACATACATTCACACACACACACCCTCACCAACTCGCTTACACTCACAAACACTTCCTCACCAACTCACGTACACTCACACACACACACAAACCCTCACCAACTCACGTACACTCACACACACACACTCACCAACTCGCGTACACTTACACACACCCTCACCAACTCGCATACACTCACACACACCCTCACCAACTCGCGTACACTCACACACACCCTCACCAACTCGCGTACACACACACACCCTCAACAATTCATGTACACTTACACACACCCCCAACATCTCGCGTGCACACCCACACACACCCTCATCAACTCACGTACACACACGCACACAACCTCTCCAACTCACTTACACACACAGACACACCCTCTCCAACTTGCGTACACTCAGCACACAACCTCACCAACTCACTTACACTCACACACACACACCCTCACCAACTCACGTACACTCACACACACCCTATCCAACTTGTGTACACTCACACACACACTCACCAACTCACGTGCACTCAGGCACACACCATCACCAACTCGCGTACACTCACACAAACACCCTCATCAACTCGCGTACGCTCAGACACGCCCTCACCTGAATCACGCACACTCACACACACACACCCTCACCAACTCACATACACTCACACACACCCTCACCAACTCTTGTACACTCACACACACACACCCTCACCAACTCACGTACACCCACACACACACCCTCACCAACTCACGTACACTCACACACGCACCCAGACCAACTCACGTGCCCTTCCACATAAACTCACCAAATCAAGTACACTCACACAGGCACTATCACCAACTCACGTACACTCACACACACCCTCACCAAATCACGTACACTCACACAGACCCTTACCAACTCACGTACACACACGCACACACAATCATCAACTCCTGTACACTCACACACACACACCCTGACCAACTCACGTACACTTACACACACCCTATCCAACTTGTGTACACTCACGCACACTCCCTCACCAACTCACGGACACACAAACACACACCCTCACCAACTCACGTACACACACAAACAGACCCTCACCAACTTGCGTACACTTACACACAACCTCACCAACTCGCGTCCGCTCACACACACACACCCTCACCAATTCATGAACACTCACACACACCCCGAAAAAATCTCGCGTGCACACCCACACACACAGTCATCAAATCACGTACACTCACACACACACACCCTCACCAACCCGCGTACACTCACACACACTCCCTCACCAACTCACGTACACTCACACACACAACCTCACGAACTCACGTACATACAGACACACACCCTCACAAACTGGCGTACCCTCACAAACACACTCTCACCAACTCGCGTACACTCACACACACCCTCACCAACTCATGTACACTCACACACACCCTCACGAACTCACGTACACTCACACACACCCTCACCAACTCACGTACACACACACACACACACTCACCAACTCCTGTGCACTCACACACACACCCTGACCAACTCACGTACACTCACACACACCCTATCCAACTTGTGTACACTCACACACACCCTCACGAACTCACGTACACTCACACACACACCCTCACCAACTCACGTACACTCCCACACACCCTCACCAACTCACGTACAATCTCACACCCTCGTGTACACTCACACACACCCTCACCAAATCACATACATTCACACACACACACCCTCACCAACTCGCTTCCACTCACAAACATTTCCTCACCAACTCACGTACACTCACACACACACACAAACCCTCACCAACTCACGTACACTCACACACACACACACTCACCAACTCGCGTACACTTACACACACCCTCACCAACTCGCATACACTCACACACACCCTCACCAACTCGCGTACACTCACACACACCCTCACCAACTCGCGTACACACACACACACACACCCTCAACAATTCATGTACACTTACACACACCCCCAACATCTGACGTGCACACCCACACACACCCTCATCAACTCACGTACACTCATACACACACCCTCACGAACTCACGGACACACACGCACACAACCTCACCAACTCACTTACACACACAGACACACCCTCTCCAACTTGCGTACACTCAGCACACAACCTCACCAACTCACGTACACTCACACACACCCTTTCCAACTTGTGTACACTCACACACACCCTCAGCAACTCATGTACACTCACGCACACCCTCACGAACTCACGTACACTCACACACACACCCTCACCAACTCACGTACACTCCCACACACCCTCACCAACTCACGTACAATCTCACACCCTCACAAACTGACGTGCACTCACACAAACACCCTCACCAACTCGCGTACACTCACACACACACCCTCACCAATTCATGTACACTCACACACACCCCCAACATCTCGCGTGCACACCCACACACACCCTCATCAACTCACGTACACTCATACACACACCCTCACCAACTCACGTACACTCACACACACACCCTCACCAACTCGCGTACACTCACACACACTCTCCCACAACAACTCGCGTACACTAACACGCACTCCCTCACCAACTCACGTACTCTCACACACACACTCTCAACAACTCACGTACACACACACACACTCACCAACTCACGTATACACACACGTACCCTCTCCAACTTCTGTATACTCACGCCCACACCCTCACCAACTCACGGACACACACGCACAGAACCTCACCAACTCACGTACATACACAGACACACCCTCTCGAACTCGTGTCCACTTACACACACCCTCACCAACTCGCGTACACTCACACACACCCTCACCAACTCGCGTACACTCACACACACACCCTCACCAATTCATGTACACTCACACACACCCCCAACATCTCGCGTCCACACCCACACACACCCTCAGCAACTCACGTACACTCATACACACACCCTCACCAACTCACGTCCACTCACACACACACCCTCACCAACTCGCGTACACTCACACACACACCCTGACCAATTCACGTACACTCACACACACCCTATCCAACTTGTGTACACTCACGCACACTCCCTCACAAACTCACGGACACACACACACAAACCCTCACTAACTCACGTACACACACACACACCCTCACCAACTCACGTACACTCACACACACACTCACCAACTCAGGTACACTCAGGCACACACCCTCACCAACCCGCGTACACTCACACACACACCCTCATCAATTCGCGTACACTCAGTCACGCCCTCAGCTTAATCACGTATACTCACACACACACACCCTCACCAACTCACATACACTCACCCACACCCTCACCAAATCATGTACACTCACACAGGCACCATCACCAACTCACGTACACTCACACACACCCTCACCAACTCACGTACACTCACACACACCCTCACCATCTCACGTACCCACACGCACACACACTCACCAACTCCTGTACACTCACACACCCGCACCCTGACCAACTCACGTACACTCACACACACCCTCACCATCTCACGTACACAAACGCACACACACTCACCAACTCCTGTACACTCACACACACTCCCTCACCAACTCACGGACACACAGACACACCCTCACCATCTCACGTACACTCACACACACACCCTGACCAACTCACGTACACTCACACACACCCTATCCAACTTGTGTACACTGACGCACACTCCCTCACAAACTCACGGACACACACACACACACACCCTCACCAACTCACGTACACTCACACACACACTCACCAACTCACGTACACTAACACACACACCCTCACCAACTCACGTACACCCACACACACACCCTCACCAACTCACGTACACTCACACACGCACCCTCACCAACTCACGTGCACTTCCACATAAACTCACCAAATCATGTGCACTCACACAGGCACCATCACCAACTAACGTACACTCACACAAACCCTCACCAACTCACTTACACTCATACGCACCCTCAACAACTCACGTACACACACGCACACACAGTCACCAACTCCTGTACACACTCACACACACCCTGACCAACTCACGTACACTCACACACACACTATCCAACTTGTGTAAACTCACGCACACTCCCTCACCAACTCACGGACACAAACACACACACCCTCACAACTCACGCACACACACACACACCATCACCAACTCGCATACACTTACACACACCCTCACCAACTCGCGTCCGCTCACTCACACAACCTCACCAACTCACGTACACTCACACCCTCACCAACTCACGTACACTCACACTCACACTCACCAACTCGCGTACACTCACACAACCTCACCAACTCACGTCCCCTCACACATCCTCACCAACTCAAGTCCCCTCACACACTCCCTCACACCGTCGCGTACACTCACACACACACCCTCAACAACTCACGTGCACTTACACACACCCACACCAACTCACGTATCCTCACACACACCCTCACACACTCGCGTACACTCACACATACCCTCACCAGCTCGGGTACAATCACACACACACTTTCACCAATTCGCGAACACTCACACACACACCCTCACCAACGCACGTACACACACACCCTCACCAGCTCACGTCCACTCACACACACACCTTCACCAACTCACGTACACTCACACACACACCCTGACCAACTCACGTACACTCACACACACCCTATCCAACTTGTGTACACTGACGCACACTCCCTCACCAACTCACGGACACACACACACACAGACTCACCAACTCACGTACACACACACACCCTCACCAACTCACGTACACTCAGACACGCCCTCACCTTAATCATGTACACTCACACACACATACCCTCACCAACTCGCTTACACTCACACACACACTCACCAACTCACGTACACACACACACACACCCACATCAAGTCGCGTACACTCGGACACGCCCTCACCTTAATCATGTACACTCACACACACACACCCACACCAAATCGCTTACACTCACACACACCCTCACCAACTCACGTACACTCACACCCACCCTCACCAACTCACGCACACTCACACTCACCAACTCGCGTACACTCACACACCCTCAGCAACTCACGTACCCTCACACACCCTCACCAACTCAAGTCCCCTCACACACACCCTCACACCGTTGCGTACACACACACACACCCTCAACAACTCACGTGCACTGACACACACCCTCACCAACTCACGTATCCTCACACACACCCTCACACTCGCGTACACTCCCAAATACCCTCACCAAACCGGGTACAATCACACACACACTTTCACCAACTCGCGTACACTCAAACACGCACACCCTCACCAACGCACGTACACACACACCCTCACCAGCTCACGTACACTCACGCACACTCCCTCACCAACTCACATACACTTACACACACCCTCACCAGCTCACGTACACCCACACACATCCTCACCAATATGCGTACACTCACACACACCCTCACCAACTCACGTACACTCACACACACACCCTCAACACATCACGTACACTCACACACACACCCTCACCAACTCGCGTACACTCACACAAACACACTCAACAACTCACGTACACTCACACACACACTCACCAACTCACGTACACTGATGCACACCCTCACCAACTCACGTACACTCACTCACACAACCTCACCAACTCACGTACACTCACACTCACCAACTCGCGTACACTCACACACCCTCACCAACTCACGTATCCTCACACACACCCTCACACACTCGCGTACACTCACACATACCCTCACCAGCTCGGGTATAATCACACACACACTTTCACCAATTCGCGAACACTCACACACACACCCTCACCAACGCACGTACACACACACCCTCACCAGCTCACGTCCACTCACACACACATCTTCACCAACTCACGTACACTCACACAAACACACTCAACAACTCACGTACACTCACACACACACTCACCAACTCACGTACACTTATGCACCCCCTCACCAACTCACGTACACTCACTCACACAACCTCACCAACTCACGTACACTCACACTCACCAACTCGCGTACACTCACACACCCTCACCAACTCACGTCCCCTCACACACCCTCACCAACTCAAGTCCCCTCACACACACCCTCACACCATCGCGTACACTCACACACACACCCTCAACAACTCACGTGCACTTACACACACCCTCACCAATTCACGTATCCTCACACACACACCCACACACTCGCGTACACTCACACATACCCTCACCAGCTCGGGTACAATCACACACACACTTACACCAACTCGCGAACACTCGCACACACACCCTCACCAACGCACGTACACACACACCCTCACCAGCTCACGTCCACTCACACACACACACCCTCACCAACTCACGTACACTCACACACACAACCTGACCAACTCACGTACACTCACACACACCCTATCCAACTTGTGTACACTGACGCACACTCCCTCACCAACTCACGGACAAACACACACACACACCCTCACCAACTCACGTACACACACACACCCTTACCAACTCACGTACACTCACACACACACTCACCAACTCACGTACACTCAGGCACACACCCTCACCAACTTGCGTACACTCACACACACACCCTCATCAACTCGCGTACACTCAGGCACGCCCTCACCTTAATCATGTACACTCACACACACACACCCTCACCAACTCACATACACTCTCACACACCCTCACCAACTCTTGTACACTCACACACACACACACCCTCACCAACTCGCGTACACTAACACACACACCCTCACCAACTCACGTACACCCACACACACACCCTCACCAACTCACGTACACTCACACACGCACCCTCACCAACTCACGTGCACTTCCACATAAACTCACCAAATCATGTGCACTCACACAGGCATCATTACCAACTAACGTACACTCACACACACCCTCACCAACTCACGTACACTCATACGCACCCTCAACAACTCACGTACACACACGCACACACACTCACCAACTCCTGTACACACTCACACACACCCTGACCAACTCACGTACACTCACACACACACTATCCAACTTGTGTAAACTCACGCACACTCCCTCACCAAATCACGGACACAAACACACACACCCTCACAACTCACGCACACACACAAACACCATCACCAACTCGCGTACACTTACACACACCCTCACCAACTCGCGTCCGCTCACTCACACAACCTCACCAACTCACGTACACTCACACCCTCACCAACTCACGTACACTCACACTCACACTCACCAACTCGCGTACACTCACACAACCTCACCAACTCACGTCCCCTCACACATCCTCACCAACTCAAGTCCCCTCACACACTCCCTCACACCGTCGCGTACACTCACACACACACCCTCAACAACTCACGTGCACTTACACACACCCTCACCAACTCACGTATCCTCACACACACCCTCACACACTCGCGTACACTCACACATACCCTCACCAGCTCGGGTACAATCACACACACACTTTCACCAATTCGCGAACACTCACACACACACCCTCACCAACGCAAGTACACACACACCCTCACCAGCTCAGGTCCACTCACACACACACCCTCACCAACTCACGTACACTCACACACACACCCTGACCAACTCACGCACACTCACACACACCCTATCCAACTTGTGTACACTGACACACACTCCCTCACCAACTCACGGACACACACACACACACACACTCACCAACTCACGGACACACACACACACCCTCACCAACTTACGTACACTCAGACACGCCCTCACCTTAATCATGTACACTCACACACACACACCCTCACCAACTCGCTTACACTCACACACACACTCACCAACTCACGTACACACACACACACCCTCATCAAGTCGCGTACACTCGGACACGCCCTCACCTTAATCATGTACACTCACACACACACACCCTCACCAACTCGCTTACACTCACACACACCCTCACCAACTCACGTACACTCACACCCACCCTCACCAACTCACGCACACTCACACTCACCAACTCGCGTACACTCACACACCCTCAGCAACTCACGTACCCTCACACAACCTCACCAACTGAAGTCCCCTCACACACACCCTCACAACGTCGCGTACCCTCAAACACACACCCTCAACAACTCACGTGCACTTACACACACCCTCACCAACTCACGTATCCTCACACACACCCTCACACTCACGTACACTCACAAATACCCTCACCAACCCGGGTACAATCACACACACACTTTCACCAACTCGCGTACACTCAAACACACACACCCTCACCAACGCACGTACACACACACCCTCACCAGCTCACGTACACACACGCACACTCCCTCACCAACTCACATACACTTACACACACCCTCACCAACTCACGTACACTCACACACACACCCTCAACACATCACGTACACTCACGCACACACCCTCACCAACTCGCGTACACTCACACAAACACACTCAACAACTCACGTACACTCACACACACACACTCACCAACTCACGTACACTTATGCACACCCTCACCAACTCACGTACACTCACTCACACAACCTCACCAACTCACGTACACTCACACTCACACTCACCAACTCGCGTACACTCACACACCCTCACCAACTCACGTCCCCTCACACACCCTCACCAACTCAAGTCCCCTCACACACACCCTCACACCGTCGCGTACACTCACACACACACCCTCAACAACTCACGTGCAC